>NC_050450.1:60210588-60424404 GCF_903995425.1 Onychomys torridus
TGCTTATGGTAAAGACTTCAAGACAGCTCAACAGAAAGCCTTTTCTTTTTGTTCTTTCTTTTTTCTTTTTCTGTTTTTGTTTGTTTGTTTGTTTGTTTTGTTTTGTTTTTGTTTTTTTGGTCTAAAACAGAAGCATTTACCAAAAGGACTGCAGTTTCCTTTAGCTTTTGTGTGGAAATCAAGCAGGTAGAGGGTACCTGAGTCTGGTTCTGTCTGCTCAGGGAATCCTTCAGACCTAGTCTTAGTTTGAAATTATTTAACATTCCCTGTAGCTCACAGTTGAAAATGTATGCTACCCTATCCAATAGGGGTGGGCAGGCATCTTACTAAAAAGCAAATCTCTGAACTGAGGAGATGATTCAGTACAAAAGATTGATTGATTTGCAAGCATGAGGACCCGAGTTTGGATGTTAGCACCCACAAAATAGCTGGGCATGGTTGAGCACATACATCCATGGCATAGAAGGTACAGGCAGGATTTCTGGTACCTGTTAGCTACCAACCTAGCTCTAGGTTTAGTAAGAGACCCTGCTTAAAGAGAACAATGCATAATGACATGACAGAGCAGGACCCAAGCATATGTTTCCCCTACATATATATATCCATATCCATATACATGTACATATACATATACATATACATACACACATATACACATGCAGCACAAGGGAAGGAGGGAGGGAGAGACAGAGACTTTCAAGTAATCTAGTATATAGCCTGAAGACCTGTGGTTCAGAGACTGAGCTGGTGAGGGACAGAGAAGTAAAAATGTTCACCCCAGCAGCCTATCTATTTATCTATCTATCGAACCATGTTGGAGGAGGGAGGTGGAAAGCAGGTGGTAAGGGCCGGTGTAGGAAGGAATGTGTCTCACCACATGGAGGAGAGAGCACTGTTGCATTGTTTCCCTCTTTCCTCTGCACCTGTTGTGCTCAGTGCTGGGCAAAGCAGGGTATGGGGAGCCTGGGCTTCCCAGGGCTCAGGAACAGACAGCCAAAACATAGCCTAGTGCAGGTCTCCCTCGTGTTTCAATTGGAAGCACAACCACTAGATTCAGAGCTTGCACTTCTCAACTTGGCTTTGACAGTCTAAATTTAGGATACTAGGAAGAGGTATGTCAACTGTCATTCATTTCTGGCCCCCTCACTTGGATGCTTATCTTTGCTGCCATATTGATGTCTACAGCCCTCCAAGGCATCTTCCTGCAGCTCATCATGAAGATGGATGCTCTGGTGGTTTTCAGATGTGGGGTTCCTTGCAGAAGATCTCCTGTCTCTTGATACCTGATGACTTTCCGAAAGGACTATATCTGGTCCAGATAAGATAAGAGACATCCTGATTCAGCACAAGAGCAGGAATGAAAGCAGCAGCCAATCTGGGCTGTGATAAGCAGGAAGGTGGTGGGATTGGGGCAAAAGTGATTCACCTAGAAAAGAAATGAGTAGAGGATGAACCTGAACTTGCTGATATGTACATAACTGGTGGTGGTGAGATGCCTAGACTAGAAGGAGGGTTGACTCGGCAGAAGCTCCCTCTCTCGGAAGCAGCATGGCTTCTCTTTCTGAAAACAGCAGATGTATTGAACATGAGTTCTGTGTCCGTCAGGGGACTTTCTATTTTCAGTGGTAGAAAATCCAGACTGAACTCACTTAACAACAGCAACAAATTTACTATCAGGTAACTGTAGCATCAAAGGAAGTGTCCGTCATACAGGGTTGATCCCAAGAAGAGGCTCCAACTCTGGGCATCTCAGGCAATCTTCACCATCATGCTCAAAGTGAATCTAACATTAACTCAAGCGCCAGTTTATAGAGAGTTTCAAATCCTTCCCCTGCCATGTAGAGCTTGGTAACTCAGGTGGGTCCATCTATAAAATTGGGCTGGGATTTGAGAGGGTGTGATGGTTAGTGCTAATTATCAAATTGACAGAATCTAGACTCTCCTGGGAGATAGCCTCTGGGCATGCCTGCAGGGGTTATCATGATTTCATTAAAGAAGCTGAGAAACCATTCCCTTGCTTGGGATCCTGGATTGTGTTAAGACAGGCGAAAGTGCACTGAGTACTAGCATGCACTCACTGCTTTATTCTTCTGGTTTCTAGGGTGCAGCATGATCTTCCCCTCCATGATGAACTTGAACTGTGAGCTAGAGGAACTCTTCTTTCCTCAAGTTGCTTTTTATCACAGCAACAGGAAAGGAAAGGAAGACAGAAGGTTATTGGGAAAGGCACAGAATGCCCTCTGCGTGCAACCGGAGCTTATTGCATACCAATGATTTTGAGGAACAATGATTGTTTTCCTGTTTAGCACTCACACTGCCTCCCTGGTCTCTTGGCAACAGTTCCAATTTTGTTTCTGGATTGTTCTCCCGTTAGTTTCAGTCACGAGCCAAGATGGGACACGCAGCCAGGCTAAAGCCAATGAGTGACCCCCATCGTGACTGGCTCCTGCACATCTAATCAGAAAGCATCACATGTTTCCTGTGAACATCAGGACAGAGATGTCTTCTGCCTCCTGTCTCCACTGTGTTTGAACCTAGAAATTAGGGTTACTCTATTTTTTGATGACCATTTTTAAGGCCCGAGAAAAGCACTCAGTGAGAAAGGGGTCAACTGAGGGGGCAAACCAGAGCAGGCGGGGGGGGGGAGAATATGGACCTGGATCAGCCCTTGCCTGATGTTCAGCTATATGGCAATAATTTTAAAAGTTATCTTAGTCTGGGTTTTCTGCCACTGGCAATGGAAGCTGTAGGCTTGTTGGAAATCTGTTTCCCCAAAAGCTATAAAAGAGATTTTTCAAAATCCCAAGTCTCCTTTCCTACTTCCTGTTTGGCGGCTGAGGAATTAGACCCCAACTGTTGCATTTGACAAATTCCTTCTGTGCTGGAGGCTTAGAGCTCCTTGTGTAGATCTGCTGAAAGTAAAAGACGCTGCCCCTGCCACCTGTCACTTCAGGAAGAGATTAATTACCTTTGACTGAAAGAGCTTCTGTTACAAAGGGAAAACCCACACTTGTGAGCCACAGGCAGGGGCCCAGCTGTCCACTTGCTATGCCAGGTCACTGTCTCATCACATCCCAAATAAACAAAGCCCCCCTTTGTCAGTATGCTGCTTAGGCATCTGGGTCGATAGCTGGAGTGTAGGCAAGCAAGAAAGAACTCAGAGGCTGGCGAGGTCATATTCTTGGTCCCCCACCTTGAACCCATCCTGGTTTCTTTGTGGCTTAGTTTGTTCTTTTCCAAATGTTAGAGGCTGACATCTGAAGTTCCCTTATCACCTAGCCATCATCCAGTCCAAATAAGGAATCCCATTGCTCTTCAAAATTTAGAAGCAGGCTGTGCCTGAGTCTCCTGCTGAACTTCAAGCGTATGAGAAAGATTGGGATTGAATGCTGCCAAGATGACACTTCTAATTGGGATCGGGAATGGAAAGGCAATTTTCCAAAAGATTTTAGGGAGACAGCAGTCTCTTCCTTCTCTTTTGCAAGAGACAGTGAGTACCCTTAGTTGTCTGGGTTAAGAAGTGGAGCTGGTCAGTTTCCTGTTTGCAGAAACCCTTTAATGCAGGTGAAGTGTGCCCAAACACTGCTGGCCATACAGGAAACTGGCTTGGCAGGAGAGGAAAAGGGGTTGAAGTCCACCCTTCCCATCCTAGACAAAGGACAGAAGAGAGGGATGCAGGAGGAGCCAGAGAAACAAATAGCCCCAGTTTCCTGCATTTTACCTGTTAAGAGCAAAAGGAGGGTCATAGAGTTATCTGAAAATGATGAAGGATGTGGCTGACCCCTCTGGTCAGTAAGAAGGGAGCCCTCATTCTCAACAAGCGACCCAGCTCCAGCTCCAGCTCCCAGACAGACCACCACTGACTTGGGCAGTAGGATGAAGCACTTACTTTGTAGTGGATAGCCATCCCAGCATTGGCCTGGAAGTTCCAACCCCCATTGAGGCTTCAGTAATGATCACGCCCACAAGGCGGGCCAGAGGAGGGAGCGGAAGACCGAGGATCAAGAGGAGGTCGCTCTCTTGGTTCTGGGACGCTGGACGCAGGAGGTGGACCGAGCAGAGTTCTCCAGAGAACACCGCCGGACTGTGCTATACCTTTGCCAGACCCTGCAACCTACCCCTTCATTTGTAAGTTACCCTACAAAATAAACCTCCCTTTTAACTACGTGGAGTGGCCTTAATAATTTCACCAATATTACTTGGCTGAGGAGAAGTTCTAACAGATGAGATCCCTGGCAGCAGGCCAGCCCCCTGACCTCCACTCCAGCTTTTGCACATCATGCAGGGAGCAGAATTCCTGAAGATGCAGAGTGGGCATGACTAGAAGTCTGGGTCCCAAAGAGGTGCCAGCATAATGCATCTGAAAAAGGAGGAGTGCAGCTGATACCCAGCAGCAGATCCAAGAGCAACAACACCTTCTGTTCTAGCCACAAAGGTGAGGAGGCTCCCAGATGCTCAGATATCATCCTAGAGAGATGCAGATGCTGGAGGAAGAAACCCTGGAGATGAAGACCATGTCAGAAAGGGACTGAGCCACTCAGAAGAGAACACCACACTGTCTGAAGCAGAGACACTGTTGACTGGCAAGTTCAACCTTCATCCACACCCCTCCTCTTTTTTCATTAAATTTTTTTTCATTTATTTTACATACCAACCTCAGTTTTCCCTCCTTCCTCTTTTCCTGTTTTTTATCCCCTACCTCCCGTCTACCCCACCATCCACTCTTCCTCTGTTCAGAAAATGGCAGGCCTCCCATGAGAGTCAACAAAGCATGGAATATTAAGTTGAGGTAGGATCAAGCTCCTCCCCCTGAATCAAGGCTGGGCGAGGTATCCCAACATAGAAATAGGCTCCAAAAAGCCAGCTCATGCAACAGGGACAGGTCCTGATCCCACTGCTGGGGGGTCCCACAAACAGATCAAGCTACACATCTGTCACCCACATGCAGAGGGTCGGTCCAAAGTCTGTGAGCTCCCATTAGCTTAGGTCAGTTGTCTCTGTGGGTTCCCCAACCCCTCCTCCCTCTCTTCAGTTGGACTTCTGGAGCTTGAGGCCTAATTGTCATCAGAGAACTTTCATCCAGTAACTGATGGAAGCAGATGCAGAGATCCACACCCATCCTCTTGTCTCTAGGTGAGTGAACCAGGGAGCTCCCTCGGTGGTAAGAAATATCAAATCTCTGGGGAGAAAGAAAGAAATCTAATGGTCCATTTGAATAGAATAGGGTAAATCTGGCCCTGATAGGTTTATTTAAAATTTATGAATTTATGTAAATTTACTTTAATTGCATAAATAATGTATTTATTGATCCTCATGCCAAAAATCCCAGCAATAAAGCTAAGGTCCATTTGTGCTGGCCATTACTGCTCTCCTCTCTAGTGGTAGCTATCCAAGTCTTTATAGCGTGGAATATTTTCTTTGTAGTTGTATATATAAATACATATTTTGAAAACATTTGGATCTTATATAAGTATAACTGTGTAGCTTGATTTACTTTTTTTCCTGGGAAAATGTCAGTCCATATATCCATCTCATTACAGAAATGTTTCACAGTATCTTGCAGTATCAAGAGCTGGCGGCTCCACTCCTTTCTTATGGACACTCAAACAGTTCCCCTATTTTGCTTTTAGAAAGAACACCACCAAGAAAATACCATCCATGCCTCTGTGCATAGATTTAAAAAAAATCTCTGCAACTTGCTATGCTGCAAAAGCTGCTTGCTTGTTACTTTTTAAGTCTCCGCTTGTAATTCTTGAAAAAACGGGAAACATCAGAAAAGAGTGGCTCTATCTGCCATATCTCCCTCCCATCTTAGGTAAGCTACTGAAGGTTTCCCTCCCTGGCCTCCATGACAAGAAGGTCAGAATGGATGCTGCGGATTGGACTTCTGGCAGTCACTAATGAAGAACATCGGATATTTCTAGTGACTTTAGTAACATCAAGAGCAGTCACCACATGGGGCAGTCCTGTTTATGGGATTGGAGAAGCCACTTGCAAAGATCAATGTCTAAAGATCTGTAAGGAGGTGGGTGAATAGATGTCTGGTCCAGAGATATAAAGCCCCTGCTGTTTACCTCTGAAAACCCTGACTCTAACATAACAACAAAGTTCTGAAATGGTCATTCTGCTCTGCATCTGAGGATAGAAATACCAGACATTACCTCACCCAAATCATTGACAACATGTCTGTATGCCCCTGTGGTGGTTAGCCATCCCTGAGTCCTCTGCTGGATGTCTTATACCAGGTGAGGCTGGGAGACCCTGAAGCTCAGGGACCAACTTGGTCTCCTTTGTCAACTCTTTGAGAAGCTCATTGCTCACTTTAAACACCTGGCATCTTCCCAGCACTACATGAGATCATGAGACATGGAAACCTTCTCTGTAATCTCTTTCAGGGTCTGGGATCTGCCTCACTTTACATCCATATCATTTGGACAAAATTCTCAACTCAGCTAGATAGCTGGCATTTGCACTGTTGGCATGTCCGTGAAGGATGGTAGTCAAAGGGAGTTGGGATGTATCCTACTCTGGTACCAGCTTCCAAAGCAACAATGACAGAGTTGAGAGTTGTTATTGAACTGTTCTTCACTGAGGAGCAATTCAACCTCCTGGAGTTATCCACCCTCTTCTTGCAAATTGGATTATATCCTTCCAATTTAAGTAACATTAGTGCTTCTTCCCAGCCATTTGAGGGTTTGGGGGCCAATAGGTTTCCTGTGCTCAAATCTTGTTAGTGTTAATAGACATGTGTGCCCAAGAGGCCCCAAGAAGCTAAAGCCACTAGATAAAACTCCATATAGATAGTCCTCCCGTCAACCTATGGAATGTTGGTTGTCATGGTGAAGGAAAAGAGATTGAACTAGAATGAAGCTGAGAAGTCACGTCCACAGACTCTAAGTTTGCTACTGTCACATACCTGTGCAGAGAGGTCATCCTCTCTCCTTCGGCTGTGACTTCAAGCAGAGGTCAACACAGTGCTTTAGGCCTCTGCACATTTCCCCAGGATCCAGGAAGCCATAGACACCTGGGAGGCCAATTGAGGACACTGGAAGCTGTGACACTTTTAACATGCAGCCCATATTTCCAAAGCCTCACTCAGATCTTTCAGGCCAGACTAGGTGTCAGGGGTAAGCTATGCTTGATAAGTTTTTCCATATGGCCATAACTGGGCAGGTGTTTTGGTTATTGGCAATATGTGGCAGATCAAAAGTATGCTTCATATCTGTTCACCTTACTCCATTCTTACATCAAACCTGGGCTATTAGTCTCACTATACTTCGCAATTCAGTAAACAGAGTTTTAAAAGCATTTACATAATGTATTATGATAGAGTCTGCATCTGAACCCAGGATCTAATTAACGGTCTGTTATCCCAAATGTAGCAAATGTGTTACTCTCATGCTTCTATGGGTTGAAGTAATTCAGAAGTAACTTAGCTGAGTTTTAGCTTAAGGTATTTCATGAAGCTATAATTAAAAGAGCCAAGGCTGCAGTCACCCATAGGCAGGTATGAGGGTAGACAACCTGTTTATAAGACAGTGCCCTCACATGGCTGTCAGCCGGAGGCCTCAAGTCCTCAAGCCAGGAGTGTCCTTAGGCATGGAGGCTGGCTTCTGTGGGTGAGTGATCTCACAGGGAAACCAAAGGGGATGTGATGTCTCATGATCTAGAGTTTTATTTGGGGTATAGAACCCAGGGTCTTGCATATGCTAGGTAAACATTCTGCCTGAGTTATATGCCCAGACCTCTTTTTACTTTTTTTTTTTTTTTTTGAGTCAGTCTTACTAAATTGCCCAGGTTGTCCTTGAACTCACTCTATAGACCAAGCAAGTCTTGAACTTGCCATTTTCCTGTCTCAGCCTCTTAAGCTGAGCCCACAGGCCTGACTTCTTGATCTAGTTGTGAAGGTGACCCACCACCAGTTCTTTCATGTTATACTCATTAGAAAGAAGTTATGAGATCTAGTCTATGTATAAAGGGAAGAGGGCTTAGGGCCACCCTTTGAAGAAAGAAGTGCTGAAGAATTGGCACAAATACTTGAAAACTAAAACATAGACTTTCTGATTCTAGAGTGTGTGTTATTTTCAGAGTGAGTGTGCAAACCTTCCCCTACCCTTTCCCCACTCCTCCGACTCCTATCCCCACTGCAAAGTCTTGCTTCTCTCCTGGAGTTGTCAAAGCTCTGGACAGGCTCTCACCCTGTCCCATCACTCTGTCTCCTTAAACACCCTTTGCTTCTCCATCTCTGATGCTGTGTCCTTGTCCTTGGATTTCACCTAAGATCATGGAAGCCTAAACCCTACTCCCACATCCATTATCTAACTGCCTTCCATAGCTCTACAGTGATCTGACCACTTCACACAAGCTCACAATCAGCTCTCTGGCTGACCCATTAAGGGCACAGACTTGTAAAAAGTCCCTGGAACAGGCCCTGAATCTTTCGTTCCTCGCTTCCTCCTTTCTCTCTACCCACTGCTCTCTGAGTTCTCTTTCTAAAGCCTAGATGGAACCAAATCACGTTTTTACCAAGATGGCTTTGACTCTGACTTTGAGAGCCCTTTACCACCAGAGCCCCGCCTGCCTCTTCCCTCTCATCTCTAGACAAACTGGACTCTTTGCTATTCTGGGTGTCATGTTCTTTTAAGGTCTACCCCTTTGTGCATGCAGTTCATTCTTCCCGGAAGGAGCTTCTCCTCTTTGAACAATTATCAAACGCCTTCAAAGTCTAGTTCAAACACCACCTTCTCCTGAAGTTCTTCCTCCACCCGTGCCTTCCTCTGAGCATCAACCAATAAAAGCTTATGCAGATGAAGGCAGTTGCTTGAATTGAGGTGGCTACCTGCTGGCTTAACTAGGTTAACACTAATTAAAATCACAGGACAGCTAAATCTAATTTTTGACAGTTGATAAAATGTCAGACATCAATGGAGTTTTCATTAACTCGCTGCATAGCCACGTGTTTAAGTCACTGGGAGGAAGACACTTTCCTAATCTCTCCGAGGTGGTTAATCTTCTGTGCAGACATCAGAAAGAATTGAATTTCCTCACTCTCTGGGCTCTTGTCATGTTAGTGGTATAAAATGATTTGAGAAGAAGTCATTTGCCATGGATAGTGATGTCCATTTCACTTTTATCTGCAAACACACAAAGGAAGATGGTGTAAGTGTCATGGCAGTGATGGGACACTGTCCTGCTCGGCATCTCTCTTCTAAGTGGATTTGAAGGGGATTGTTTGGATTGGATATTGGGCCCTATTCTATTATCAAATTTATGTTACTTCTGAGCTTCCAAAGAGAGGCAGGCTGATTTTGTCAGCTCATATTTTAATAAAAGGTGGTGTTGTCGAATTCAGTTCAATCCCAATGGGCCAGGATTCATGACATCCCAGACTAAGAATAACATATGGACGGGAACCCACAAAGCAATAAGAAACAAAGAATCCTGAATGTGCAATCACCGTGCTTGGTGCTGATTCCCATCGCCTGTCATCACTCCAGTCCGTCCTGGACCAATGCTCAGCCGACAGATGCATACAACATCAGATGCTTCCTCCAAAGAGGCAAGAGAAGCAAGTGGGAATGTGGGGTGCACTCAGAGTGTGCACACACCGCAAGAAAAGCAATCAAGGCAGCGACAGCCCTGTTCAGAGCAAGTCAAGCAGGGACAGCACGAATCTGAGGGTAGCTTGGGTTATGTTCACAGATGGTGGAGAGCAGGCAGAACACTTCACCTCCCATTTGACTCCTGTCACCTGACTGAGAAGACTAATCTTCCCCTGTGAAAGGGTAGTACAATCACTTTGTTCAGAGGAAATTGCCGGCTGAGGTGGGAAAGGAGTTTGGACAAGAGCCTAATGTCTGGGCGTTTGGCTGATGGATGGGTAATTTAAACCCCTTCAGGCAGGCAATGGTTAATCCATCGTAGGTTCAAGGGAAGAGGGTCAAAGCATACAGTGCCTGTGGCTGGTATTGCATTCTTCCATCTACTCCTCAAACCTTAATTTGTTTTTCTCTTGGTGTGATCCTAGGATGGTATAGTGTGGAGTGCAAACCTGGATTCCAATTTCTGCTACAATATGTCACTATCAATAATCAATCATAAGAGTTCTGTTTTGGTCAAAGGTTCAGGTTGACTGGAGAAGAGGAGTGAGACAGTCAGGAAAACAGAAGTCCTAGCAGTTATCTCAAGCACAGTGTGGGAAGTGGGGGAGTGCTTGCTGTGTGGGAAGTGGAGGTGTGCTTGCTGTGTGGGTAGTGGAGATGTGCTTGCAGTGTGGGAAGTGGAGGTGTGCTTACAGCTTGGGAAGTGGGGGAGTGCTTGCTGTGTGGGAAGTGGAGGTGTGCTTGCTGTGTGGGAAGTGGAGGTGTGCTTGCTGTGTGGGAAGTGGAGGTGTGCTTGCAGTGTGGGAAGTGGAGGTGTGCTTACAGCTTGGGAAGTGGGGGAGTGCTTGCTGTGTGGGAAGTGGAGGTGTGCTTGCTGTGTGGGAAGTGGAGGTGTGCTTGCTGTGTGGGAAGTGGAGGTGTGCTTGCAGTGTGGGAAGTGGAGGTGTGCTTACAGCTTGGGAAGTGGGGGTGTGCTTACAGTGTGGGAAGTGGGGGTGTGCTTACAGCGTGGGAAGTGGGGGTGTGCTTACAGGGACACAGAAAGAGAAACAGTTATCACCAGATGCTTGGAGAAATATATTGTCTAGGGCTAGGAGTCCAGAGAAGGGCCACTGAGAGGGCAGCCCCACATTCCCCTTCAGTTCTGTGGCTTGCCGTCAGTGGTTCAGTCAGGACTTCCGGTAACATTTTCTGAGCAGGGATCATTTTTGAAAGTATGAAAAGTCATGGTGCTTGGGATAGAAAGTTCTGGGGTTAAGGAATGGCTGAGGGGTGGAGACTTTGTGGCAAGCTTAGGTGTAAGGTTGCTGAAGTTTAACCACTCATAACTTGACGATAAACTCAAGAGAGGCAAGGGCAGAGCAGGATGGGTATCAAGTGACCATTGCAGCCATTCAAGTGTTTTGGTTTAGAGCAGAGCAAAGTGAATATTAAAGCGACCATTGCAACCTTCAAGTGTCTTGGTTTTCTATTGCTGAGTAATGAGGCAGCATACATTTTGCATTACAAAATGCCATGCTTGTTACTTCATGTTATGCCTGTTGAGTGTCTGGGTGGCTTACATCGGACCTCAGTTGAGAATCTTTGATCAAGATACCAGCTGGGGCTGGGATCTCTGCTCATGCCCTCTCCAAGTTCATGTAATCGATAAGACTCTTCTCAATGTGCCGCTTTGAGAGTGAGGGCCTCTCATTTTTTAGCCTATTTATTATAGTTGGACCTGAAATGTGCCCACAAGGGCTCATATAGTGAAGGCTTGGTCCCCAGTGCAGCGATGCTCAGAAGTGGGGCTTCTGAGAAACAACTGGATCACAAGGGCTTTGACCTCAACAGTGGATTAGTCTTTTGATGGATTCATAGTTTGACAGGCTATGGGAAAGTGAGGGAAACTGAGGCAGTGGGATTTAGTTGAAGGGAATAGATCAATGGTGGCATATCCTTGGAGGTTTATGCAGTGTCCCTGACCCTTGCTCTTGACTGCTGTGAGGTTAGCAACTTTGCTCCACATGCATCCTACCATGACACCACGCCTCATCACAGGTTGAGAGGGAGGCAAGCCAGCTTGCTGCCCCTGTGCCTACCCTTGCAGGAGCTGAAACAATAGCCAGCAGGGGAAAGGGGAACTGAGCAGAAAGAAGGGAGGAACCAACTGTGCCCTTCCTCAAAGACGGGGCTCTAGGTACAAGTCTGCATGTGAAGAGAATGGGGGAGGTCTTCCCTTCTTAAAGTGCTGGTTAATATTTGGGGCCAGGCACATTCACAACTTATGACTGAAAGCAGTTACAGAACAGTCCATTGCCCAAGGACATGCAGGAAAGCAAAGGACATTTCTAGTTTCCATTTAGAGATAGGTGGAGATGATGACCACCACTGAAACAGTTTTAAAATTCAGTTATCATAAAGTAAAGTTGAGTAGCGATCTCCTCTTCCATACTGTGTTCCTTTCATGTGCTGATACTTCAGAGAGCTGACTGAAGAAGAGCCTTGACGAAGATCAGAGCACAGGGAGACACTGGATAGAAACGCCGTTGTTGTGTCTGAGGTGTAAGAGAAGGGAAGGTAAGCCACCAAGTTGGTAGAAGCAGGCAGGGACTAGATCAGGACAGGGGTCCACAGATCATGGTGAAGTGTGTGAATTTTCTCCTAACTGTATTGAAGTGTGATGAGAAGATTTTAAGAGGGAAGTGACATGGTCAGTTTACACTGTAGATGTTCTGCTGCAAGCTTTACACAGACAGCCTTCGCATCTTCACCAAAGCCTGCCTGCTAGAGTTTTTCCTCACAGTAATAGCTATGCTTCCTCCTGTTAGGATTGTCTATGAGCCTTGAAGATACCCTAGAAGGAAAGGCCTCCAACTTTGTCTTTTGGCACAAAGCCCTGCTGGTTAACACAGTTCAAGAATATGCCAAGAATATCAAAGCCTGAGCTGCTCAAGACACTGATCTTACATCAGAACTGCCATGTTGTTCAGACCACCTACATCAGAATGAGACAGGTGGGATCTGGGCTCCCTGGGGGTGATGTGGTATTAGTCCTGTTCCCTACTAAAGGAAAGCTAGAAGATACAATCAAATGTTCTCGTTTAGGTGGTTTAACGTGGTTATCTCTCCAAAGCCACTAACCCCGTATTCCAGGCTTATAACCACTGAAACCCGTGCTTACCATTAAGAGGAGTACGCCTTGATGGACACATGACTGAAGGCTCCCTGCTAGCTGAGTTGGAAGAGCTCAGGTCCTCTGCTGTGGAGTCTTCTGCATGAGTGTGGTGGAGTGACTTTCTTCCTTATGGTCAAAATTCCAGCTTCTACTTCAATCTCTATCTCTGCCCTATTCTTCCCTCCTATTCATAATCTTCCATCTGTTCCACACTGATCTAAAGACTAAATTCAAGACCTTCCCAAGAATTTCCCCATCCCTCCACAAGCACCCATTCATACAAAGCCATGAGAGATTATAGAGCATCATATGTTCCTGGGGGTAGAGGGAGGTAGCAGAGGAAGTCTACAGCACACATCATTTGGCTCCATGCATATGCCATGTCTCAAGTCCCCTTACCTAAGGACCGCCTTCTCACTAAACCCAACTCATCCACTCTATCATGCACAGAATATAGTTCTGCTCTCTCCCCAGCTCTGCTGTTACCTAAGGCTCATTAGTGTCTCTAACATGCCAGGATTCTAATACAGGATAACAGCATAAAACTCTACTATGCCACCAAGTTTCAGAAGATAAATGTGGATGAACTCAGGTTGGGTTTCATCTGCCACCTTGATTGCCATAAACTTCTATTTCTAAAACTACAGTGCTTTCCTTATGAATTAAAGGATTGCCATCCCATTTGAAGTACTGAGGATTAGATAAGATAGTAGTTTGTGCTTTTTGAAGATGGCACCCAAATCTTTCCCATTTCACAATCTCTTCTAGATCCTAACACCATCTCCAAAACAAGAAATGTTTCTGTTTCCTTGTTTTGGAATTGGCAACTCTTTTTTTCTCCTTTTTTATTTATTATATTTGTGTTTTAATTTTACACATCAGCCATGGGTTCCCCTGTCGTCCCCCCTCCTGCCCCCATCCCCACCTTCTCCCCAGTCCCACCCCTCCATTCCCATCTCCTCCAGGGCCAAGACTCCCCTGGGGATTCAATTCAGCCTGGTAGATTCAGTACAGGCAGGTCCAGTCCCCCCCTTCCAGGCTGAACAAAGTGTCCCTGTGTAAGACCAAGGCAACTCTTTGTGACTATGTCAACCAACAGACAGAAATAATAATATAGGATTTTCAGGGACAGGCTACAAAATGTTTGCATTCCCTCCTTGTTATATTTCAGAGCTCATGCTTAGAACTTATTTGTAATACCATGAAGAAGCCAAAGCAGTTCTTAAAGAGGCCCTCAGTCCATCTGCACTCCCAGCTATCAACTTGCCAGCTGAGTGCATTTGCCTTTTTGCAAGTACAGTCTCCATCTCTCACCTAGATGGGAAAAAGATTAGGCCATACCTGCTGAGCCCTAATCACAAATTCATTAACTAAAGGTTATTCTTTGCTATTATTTGAATCTGAATGTGAACCCCCACCAAGGTCTATGTAGTAAAGGCATGGTATGCAGCATGGAATATTAGAATGTAGTGGATCCTGTAAGAAGTCCGAGTCAGCCAGGTGGCAGTGGCACATGCCTTTAATCCCAGCACTCAGGAGGCAGAGCAAGGTGGCTCTCTGTGAGTTTGAAGCCAGCCTGATCTACAGAGCAAGATCTAGGACAGGCATCAAAACTACACAGAGAAACACTGTCTCAAAAAAAACAAAACAAACAAACAAATGAAGAAGTTGGAGTCTTATGTGAGGTCTCCATGCCATCAGAGTCATGCTAAAAGATCAGAGTCATTATAAAAGATCAAAGGATCACGGGACCTGGTCCTGGGATAATGAGACCACTTCATCTTCCTGTCCTCTTCTTTTGTTTATTTACTGCACACTCCCTAGCATGGTGTACTGTCTTGCCACAGGCCCAAACTTGTGCTGGAACTTCAAAACACTTTAGCCAAAACAAAACTTTATTTGTTTGTTAAGCTTATCTCAAGTATTTGCTACAGTCACAGAAAGTTGACTAATACACTATTTTAAGTCTTTAAGTCTTGAAATTTAAAACTCAGAAGATAACTGATATTAACAGGTTAGAGAAGAAAACCTGTCCAAAATTATAAAGGTGGGCCTCAGAGTTGTAACTTTCTGGCCTTCAGTCCACACTACCTATCACAAGCATGCTAAGTCCACGGCTCATAGTAATCACTGAAACAGGTCCTTCCCTCACTTCCCTTTCTATACCAGGGATCTAGAGTAGAATATGCTTTGGTGGTCTGGTCAGCATAGCCAGTAGTAGTTACATTGCAGCACCCAATTTTCCTTCATAAAAACCTACCTAATCATAGGTGGGGCCACATCTTCTTGGGTATGCAGAGTAGATAAACCCAACTCAAACAGCTCTAATTCTTTATCCCAGCATTACTGAACTGGGAAAGCATTTGTAAACATGTTCTTGGTTGGTTTCTATGCTTGGGGCTCAGGAAGAAAGCCAGGGTCTCTGAGGAATATCTAGACATTCACACTGGCAAGTCAGAGGAAATCTGAAGCTGGGCATTGCTGGTGCCTTTGGACAGTGGGTTCCCAAAAGGGCCTAAAATTGTTCTTCATTCTATATAGAAATCAAAACAAAATATTTTGCTTTGACTTTTTCTATAGGGTCCACCAAGGTAGGATGACATTTAGGCATAGCTGAAGAGACCTAATGGGGATGGAACTGTGTAGCTAGAGTTTTTCTGGCCCTGCCTGGCCCAGGGTCAGAACAAATCTCTCACCCACCAGTCCTGAAGCCACTCAGACCCAACCAAGTAAACACACAGAGACTTATATTACTTATTAACTGTATAGCATAGCAAGCTTCTTGCTATCTGGTTCTTCTATCTTAAATTAACCCATTTCTATTAGTCTATAAGTTGCCACATGGCTCATGGCTTACCAGTACCTTACATCTGGCTTGTCATGGCATTGGCTGGCAGTGTCTCTCTGCCTCAGCCTTCCACTTCCCAGAATTCTCCTCCTTTTTTGGCTGGTTAAGCTTTCAGGCTTCTAGCAGCAATTCAGCTGAGAGCCATTCTGGATGAGGACTCAGAGGCTTCCAGCCCGAGGAAACAGAATCAACTGAAGAACTGGTGAGGTGAGATAGATGTGGCTTGTTCTGCTTCTCTGACCTTCCAGCATTCACCCCGATAACTGGTCTCAGGTTTGAGTTTATTAATAAGTACCTTTAAGATTCATGCTACAGGACTGAAGTGATTGAAGTGATATTCACAGACAGGTGTGAACTACAGGGTCTCTTCAATGTCTATATGCTGATCTCCCCCCCCTGCCACCACACACACACACACACACACACACACACACACACACACACACACACATCTTTCTCTAGTTCTTTGACTTTACTTTAATAATCTTGGTTAGGACAATGTGTCAAGAGAATGCCATGGATAGACACAGTAAACAGACATCGCCCCCATTCCTGGCTACCTCATCCTTTGTGGCTATAAACAAAATAGCTCTTAGGAGGTTACCTCTTTAAAATTCTGGAGATTCTTTTAGCCTTGACAACTTGTATGTAAAGCTTGAATGAATGTATTTATCCATTTTATTGTAATTCTACACATCACCCACCCATTTGTGTATCTGTCTTTCATTTAGATTAGGAGTCTTTGATCAATATTGTTGGATTCTAATCCTGTCTTATGAGCTTATTAGTCAGTCATCTTGGTCTGTTCATACCTCAGATCCTCATCTGTGAGGTAAGAGAACATCTCCATGATGGAGTCATTGAGAGAATTATATGAAATAATATGCACTTGTGTGGTACAGGGTCAGTACTCAATGCATATTAGTTTGTCTTATTGCTATTATTGGTGTTGTGGTTTAAGGTCTGTGGTTATGTTGGGGGATACATAGCAGATGGGTTGTGTAAGTTGTAAGCAAAGGTTCCAAGAAGACATGAAGTTTACCTTTCCACTTTGAGAAGACCCTAGTTCTCAAGAGAGACAAGATTTGCCTTTTGCTTCTGTTCTAGTATTAACTATGTACAGATGTACCTCAGATCACCTGCTGTCCCAGCTTGCTCTCTGTGACTGTGACAAAACACTGATGAAACCGACATGGGGAGGGAAGGACTCATGTTACTTATATATCCTAGCCACAGTCCACTGAGGGAAGTCATAGCAAGAACTCAGCAGTAACCTGGAGGCAGGAACTGATGCAGGGACCATGGAGGAGTGCTGCTGGCTGGCTTTCTTTTCCTGACTTGCTTCAGCCTGCTTTTTTATAGAACCTAGAATCACTTGCCTAAGGGTAACACTGCTCACCCTGGCCTGGGCCTTCTCACCTCAATCATTAATCAAGAAAATGTTGGTGGTAATTTCTCAATTGTGGTTCCCTCTTCCCAGGTGACTCAAATTTGTGCCACATTGACAAAAGGGACCAGTACACCTATGGTGGGCTAATTTCCCTAAACCACATTGTAAATTAGAGCTAGCTTTACAAATCTGAAGTGCACCTGATTCCCTAGACTGATGGGAATTCCTATCTTAACAACACAGTGCACCCTAGTATGTGTGTTGTTTTCCTTGGTGACTGTGGTTCTCTGGGAGCTGTGGCTCACTGCTGCTGGTCAGCATCTTGAGAAATATTCAGACCACATACCACTAGGCTGGAAAAATCCAAAATTCAAATTAAAGCATGGCTTCCAGTGACATAATTCCTTTTGCAACACTACAAAGATGAAAATTATCTTGCGTTGAGCCATCCTGAGCCAGGGGCTGTTATTCTATGTGCCAGCTCAATGTGCTCACAGTGTGGCATCATTTCATTAAAAGAAGTTGCTGTGGCTCAAAGAAGAGAGATGCTTTTTCCAAATTTGCATGGTTGAAAGTGGGGGTCACAGCCTGGTCTGTCTCATAAGAGGTGCTACAGCCAGGCTTCTCCCTGACCCTAAGACTGCCTTCCAGTTAGCACAGCCAGCTCAGGTCTGAGGACACCACTCAAGGCCCTGGCCAGACTCTACCTGCTTTGAAAATTGCTTCAAAGCCACTGTCGGGCCACCTGCTCTCCGGGATGCCTTTCAAACTAGTGCCTTCTTCTGTGAGTCCAAATGGCAGGGCTGAGCAGCAGGGTTGATTAGCTTCCGAGAGCACACTTTATGCTGCCTCTTCTCCTTATTTGAACTACAAAAAGGAATTTTCTTGTCTGAATAGCAGCTTTGACTTTCTGTCTTATTCTGTAAGAAGAGAAAGCACTCAGAAATAGGAAGGATGCCATCAGCATTTTTCAGTTTTCAAATGTGTTTTCTGAAGCCAGTGGCTTCTTTTGGTGGTCAGTGTGGTGGGGGTCCAGGAGTTGCAAGAGTTGAGTCAGGTTAGCTAGGAGTGGGTAAACACTTTTGGGGAAAGGGTATCTGAAAGACAGTTCTGTGTTTTGTTAGAGGAACAATTCATGGAACCAGGATGGTAGAATCCTGTCAGCATTGGAGTCCAAGGTGAGACAATGTCAAGGTAAGAGTCTCTTGAACCAGTGCTGGGTTAGCAGAAACACAGCATGAAAGGTGAATCTGGGAAGCTACCGTAGAGTTGTCCCGTAGAGATGTCAGTGAAGGACAGAATGGTTGCTGGCGTGGTCAATCTCTCTCTCTCTCTCTCTCTCTCTCTCTCTCTCTCTCTCTCTCTCTCAAGAGTGCCAAGTTTAAAAGCAGAAGTGAGTTAGTAAACTTCTGCAATGGTTAAGAGTAAATATGTGGGGCTTTATGGGTCACATGTTGTCTGTTCCAACAGCCAGGTTCTGCCTTTCTAGCACAAAAGTAGATAGAAGTGAGTCCATGTGGCTGGCCCTTGATACAAATGTCCAAGGGGCTGCAGGTACACAAGGCTAGAAGACGTGGGAGAACCAGGGTAACAGGAGAAGATGGCTATTCCCTAGCCTAGTAGTTGTGTGGAGGGAGGGGGAGGGAAAATGAAGGGAGGGGGTAAGGAAGAAGGAATGGAAGGATGGAGGGAAGAAGAATAAAGGGAAGATGGAGGAAGGGAAGGGAGGAGAGATTAAAATTATCCACAACTCTATTAGCCAAAAGGCAACCCACCTTCCAAGTGTCTAATTACTTCTCAGGTGTCCATCCCCTTGTATGAGCCTTCAGGGTGTGAGAGACCAGTTGTCCAGGGTTCCTATTATGTATGGAAACTCCAAGTCCATCTCTAAACCCTCAATTTCCTGATAGGATTCTGGGTCTCCTCATTGCTTTATTCTTTCTGCCTTGCCTCTCTTCCTCTTCTTCTATCCAGTCAATTCCCACTTGGATAACAGCTCCTATTCTCAAATTTCTGCAGAATGCTATTCACCAGAAACCATTTGACGTGGCAGGATTTGCTGGAAATTGGGTTTGAAAATCCCTTGGCCCGTTCTCACAGGACTTCCTCCTGATTAGCAACCTTTCTTGTCTAAATCCCTACGCCATGAAATCACAATGTTATGCACTGTACAGACAGGGCCCAACACCTATAATACAATGTCAAGAGAACATTCTTTTAGGGGAGAGGAGAGCAGGGCACAGTGGGCACCCACAAGAGAGGCCACTGGGGTCCACACGGCATAGAGACCATTGGGGGACACTCCAGGAAGAGGCCATGTGAGGGAGCTGCTGAGATGAGTGTTGATTTTTAGCAGAGAGGAGAGAGGAAGGACATTTGGGGAGCAGGGGAGGACTTAGGAGAGGCTGATATGGCCTCGAGGAGAAAGTCCATCTTTTCACATTGATTTTCACTGGCCTGTTTATTAAACTCATCTTTTCTTTTCAAAAGGAAAAGCTATAATTACTTTCCTAATCTTTATTTTCTTGGGCCATTGAAGTATTTTGAATCAATAGTCTTGAGACATTCATTTCCTTGAAGTGCCAGAAACAATGAAGTAAGAAATGTTTTTATATAAAAATTCAATTATGAATATTAAAATGTTCCATGTAACTAGATCTGTAAATTGATGATAAGCATTTTCTGAATAAAAATTCTGGCTTGTCAATGCTTCCAAAAACAACTCTTCAGATACATTTGCAAAAAAGCAATTTCACAGAGCAGCATGGCCATGATGGACATTTGTGGGAACCTGGTCAGGCTCTAGTGCCTTCTAACTGGAGATGGTGATTTCTATCTGGGGACCCACGTGGCTCTGGGGAAAGTGACTGTAGTGCCAGCATGCTGAGACACTTCCTGTGTAGACCTGTCCAATCCTCCATCCCTCAGGTCACAGCTCACAGTGAGTGCCAGGTCAAAGCTGACCCAGTCGGAGCAAGGTGTTCCTCCTGGGGCTCTTGAGAAAGAGGGCACTGTGTGGATGAGACAACAGCCTGCTCAGTTGCCTTAGCCCAGAAAGAATCCATCCTGAGGATAAAATAGAGCCAAGAAGATGGTGGAGAAAACACAGCCAGGGCTCGGAGCCATCCAGAATCATTGGATCACATTGTGCCCAAAACCTGCCTACCTCAGGAATTTTCCTTGATTGTTGTAGCCAAGTTGCATTAGATTTCCTTTCTAGCTAAGATGCTTTTCAAAACCACCCTGGCCATCTTTTACGGAGACCTGTGAGGATCTGGACTCAAAGTTTGGGAGCTCGGTCGATGATACCTGGAGTGTCCTGGTTAGTAACAGTCTGGATGGTTCCAATGTATCCAGAATTTGCATTAAAAGCGAGCTCAGCTGTGCAGAGGAGTCAAAGGCTCGGGAAGGTTGTGCATCTGCTGTGTCGAGAAATCGTAGGAAAAGCTCCAAAGAGGAAGCAGAGCTGCAGTGCTTTTATTGGATCTAGAGTCTCAGCCAGACAACTTCCCTGCTGGGCTGTTCCAGGCAACGGCTGGGAGGAAACATGTTGGGCCAGCTTCATAATGCTCAACCTGGTTAGTGAGTGGTACAGAGTTCAGGAAACCAACTCCTCAAGGGCCTGCAGAAGGCAACAAATCTTTTTCTTCTCATTAAAAGTAGTATATGAGCATCGTAGACGGCGTAGAGAAGTATAACCAAGAAAAGCAGCAATCATCTGAATTCCCTCACTCAGGTGTTCTCCATTGTTATCTGCATATCCTCACTCATTCCGAATGTATAATTTTCTGTCAGAGCAATTTTCCCTCAGAAATAGTATCTTTGTAGTCAGTTCCGTGCTTGCATAATGTTTTGCTGTTGGGTTTTCTTTGCATAACTGCTTTTCCTTTGTTGAATATTCAAGTAATTTGTCATTTGTTTTTCTTTTGTTTAAAGGAAGCTTTGCTTTTTTAGGGCAGTTTTAGATTCACAGCAAATTTGAGAGAGAAGGAAGAGATTCTAGGCACACCCCACAAATGCATGGTGTTTAAAGCCATGTTCTTGAACTCTTTTGTCCCCAGGCTGGCCTCTCCCAGGGCCACAGCAGCTGAGTAGGCAGGCTGTCCTCTCATCCACATGGTGCCTACTCAAAAGGAGAAAGGAAGCTTTGCCCTCCAAGCTCCTGAAGGGACACTACTGCTCTGATTGGTCCAGCCCTGGCCCAGTATACTCACCATGAGTTTCTACCTGAGGGATGGAGGTGTTGTCTACACAGGTCAAGCATCCCAGCATGACTGACAATGGAGTCAGCTTCCCCAGAACTGTGTGTCCCTAGATAGAAATCACCTCTCCCACCAGAGTGGTACATTCATTACCGATTAATGATTCATCTTGGATCTGTCATTGTCCCTCAAGTTCATATCAAGGTTCACTCTATTCATTCTATGAATCTGGCAGATTAATGTTTGTCTGTCATTACAGAATTATTGGTGAAATTATTAAGGCCACTCCATGTAGTTAAAAGGGAGGTTTATTTTGTAGGGTAACTTACAAATGAAGGGGTAGGTTGCAGGGTCTGGCAAAGGTATAGCACAGTCCAGCGGTGTTCTCTGGAGAACTCTGCTCGGTCCACCTCCTGCATCCAGCGTCCCCGAACCAAGAGAGCGACCTCCTCTTGATCCTCGGTCTTCCGCTCCCTCCTCTGGCCCGCCTTGTGGGCGTGATCATTACTGAAGCCTCAATGGGGGTTGGAACTTCCAGGCCAATGCTGGGATGGCTATCCACTACACAGAATTATGGGGTAGTTTTGTTAACCTAAACATCTTTCCCACTTATCTTTCCCTGCTCCCTAACCCTGATAGCTGCTAACCATTTAACTATCTCCATAGTACTGCCTCATCCAGAATGTCGTATCATCAAAATCATATAACAAATGTATAGACTTTTCCATACTCATTTATTCTAGTTAGTAATACAGATTTAAGTTTTTCCTGTGTCTTTTCATGGCTTGATAGCTCATTACTTTCACTGTTGAATAATATTTCATTGCTTAGATATACTACGACTTACTTACCCAGTCATCAACTGATAGACATCTTGCTTGCTTCTAAGTTTAGGCAATTTGGGATAAAAATTCTAAAAATACTCATGTTCAGGTTTTTTAGGTAAACCATGTGCTGGTTAAGTTTTTAGTGTCAATTTGTCATAAACTAGAGTCATATGAGAAGAGAGGATTCTCTCCATCACATTGTTCTATGGAAACGTCTGTGAGACATTTATTTTTTTCTTAATTGCTAATTGCTGTGGGAGAGCCCATCATAGGCAGTTCCATCCCTAGGTAGGGGACCAAGGCAATATGAGAAAGCTGACTCAGCAGGCCAGTAAGCTGTGCTCCTCCATGGTTCTGCTTCTGTTTCTGCTGTCAGGCTCCTGCCTTGAGTTCCTGCTCTGACTTCCCTTCATGATGGGCTGTGACCTGTAAAATGAAATAAACCCTTTCCTCCATGGGTTGCTTTTGGTCATTTTTTTTTTATCACAGCAACAGAGAATCAACTAGAACATATCCTTTCATGAGGCTTATATGGGCCTATTTCTTAATCAACTATAACATATCCTTTCATCAGATTTATATGGGCCTATTTCTGGGACCTTTATTCCTTTTCCATTATCTCTGGGTTCACTCTTTCACAAAGACTGTAACATTATATTACATTTCAGGTAAGTCTCTCAACCTTGGCTTGTTTTTCAATATCCCTTTGTATATCCTGGGTCATTGGTCCCCTTATGTTAACTTTAGACTTACTTTACTGATATCCACAAAATGAATTTCTGTGAGTTTGATTGAGTGGACTGAATTTATACCATGATGGGAAGATTGACATCTCAACACTGAGTTTCCTGTTCATGAACAAGGTGTCTCTCTCCATTTCTTCTTGGATTTCTCTTACTCAAGTTTTGTAGTTTTCTTCACACAGACCTTGCAATATTGTATTGTTTATATTTAAGTGTTTTTTGAGCATGCTTATGTAAACATTGTGTGTTTTCCTGTTTTAAATTTACCTGTTCACTTCCATTCAATAGGAAATTAATTGGCTTTTGGGTACTGACCTTTAACCTTATAGCCCTGCTATAAGAGTAGTTACAAGAAGTTTTTTAACATACACTTACAATTTCTAAATAGATGGCCAAATATCTCTCCAAACAAAGGCCTATCATGCTTCTTTTCACCATCTGAATACTTTCCATTTCTCTTTCTTAGTTTGCTCTTCAGTTTAGTCAGGGGAAGAGCAGTGGGAAAAGGCCTGGCTTGGCTTGCTCAGGGTCTTAGTGAGAAAGTGCTGAGTTTCTCTGCACAAGTATGATGTCGTCCACAGACTCTTGTGGAGAGTTTTATTGAGCTAATGGGCTTCCTGTCCATTTCCATTTTACCGAAGCTTTTTTGCTTTACTTTGAAATTAGCGTCGGTGTTGGCTTTGCCAGGTGCCTTTTATGCACTTATTGATATAATCATGAGTGCATGTGGAGGCCGAAGGTGGATACTGGGTGTCCTCCTCCATCACTCTCCACTCTTATTTTGACACAGCATCACTGAACCTGGAGTTAGCTATTTCATTTAAACTGCCTAACCAGTGCATCCCCAGGATCTGCCTGTCTCTGCTCTTCTAGTGCAAGGCTATAGGCATGTGTTACCATGGTTGGCTTCTACACATGTCCTAGAGATACCCAAGCTTGGGTTTTCATGGCTGTACAGCAAGCACTTTGCCTCTGAGAATCTTTCCATCCCATAACAATTTTCTTTTCATTTGTCTATTTACTTGATCAAAAGTTAAACTTTATTTCATTTATTATTAGTGTGATCATGTGCATGTGCCACAGTGTATATGTGCAAGCCTTGGCTCTTTCCTTCTACCATGGGTTCCAGAGGTCAAACTCATGTCATCAGGCTTTCCAGATAAAAGGCTTTAATCAGAATCTCTCTGCCCTAGATTCATTTGTGAATGTTGATTTGCCAGTATTATTGGGTTTTGCATCAGTACTTCTAAGACACTGGTTTGCAGCTTTCTTCTCTCATAACCTCTTTGAATGGTTCTGCAGTAGGGCAATGGGGGCCCCACAGAGCTAATTGGAAAGTAGCTTCTTCTTGTATCTTTTCAAAAGTCTACAGATAATTGATTTCATCTCCTCCTTTAATGTCTGGAGGAGCCACCAGTGAACAAGTCTGCATCTGGTACTTCCTGTATTATTTACTGACTCAGTTTCTGTAATGAGCACAGATCATCTCTTTCGGTGGGAGTTTTGGCAGACTATGGGTTTTGGTTAGTGATTTTCTTTCACTGAGGCAGTGATATTGCAGGCACAGAGTCTCTCACATTACCCCTGTCTTACATATGTAATCTCCGTGAGACATAGAGTTTCCCCTCTTTCATTATGACAGTGGCCACTGTGTCTTCTGTCTTTTGTCTTAGTCTGGAAAAAGGCTTACTGATTTTATTAAATAAAAAGCTTTTGGTTTTATTGATTTCTTTTATTGATTTTCTGTTTTTAATTTCATTGATCTCTATACTAGCTTCATTATTTCTTCTTTTATCTTACTTTGGTCTTAATTTGGTATTCTTTTGCTACTTTCTTATGGTGAAAACGTAAATAAATGACCTTAGAACTGTTTTCTTATCTAATACATGCACACAATTATATGCATTTGCCTCTAAGCATTGCTTCTTCTGTATCTCAAAAACTTCAGTAAGTTATGCATTTATTTAAAGTATTTTAAACTTCTTCTCGAGTATTTTTCTTGGACCAATATTATTGCTTGATTGCCATTAGCTGGGGTGGGGGCAGGGACTCCAGCATCCTTTTCTTGTTGCTTTCTAGTTCCTTCCCACTGTCCTATGCAAACAGTCATGCAACACTTTCTGCTCTTCAAGGTGCTAAGCTGTGTTTGCATACCCAGGACATGGTCTGCCTTGGTGAACATCCCACTCCCAAGTAAGCCTGCCAGAAACATGTCCTCTGCTTCTATTGGATGAACATGTCTATAAATGTCTCATACATCCAGTAGATTGATGGTGCTGTTGAGCTCAGCTGTGTTCTTACTGATTTTCTGTCCTGTAGATGTGTCATTTCTTATAGAGGGTGCTGAAGACTTCAGCAATAATAGTGGATTTATCCATTTCTACTTACAATTCTATTAGAGTTTTGCTACATGTATTTTTTTACTTTCTGTTGTTATGCAAAAAAACACTAAGGATTGTTGTATCTTTGGGGAAAATCCACTCCTTTATCTCTGTGGAGAGCCTTCTTCAGCACCAATGCTTTTCTTGTGTTTAAATGAGTTCTGCCTGGGATTTACATAGCTACTCCTGTTCTTGATTTCTTCTGGAATGTTCTATCTTTATCTCCCCATTTGTTTTTAGTTTATACATCTTTCTATTAAAAAAGTATACTTCTTTTTAAAATATTTTTATTAGTTGAGAATTTTGTGCAGTATGTTTTGACTGTATTTACTCTCCCCCAACTCTCACCACATCCACCCCACTTTCCTACCCACTCATTTTATGTCCATAAAAAATAAAGTACCCATGCTACAATCCAGAGAAGATAAATAACAAGGAGAGCTCATGGGGGACAGGGCACTTGCTCATTCCCCAACTCTCTTTCTTAATGTAGATCTTAGCTTTGGACGTTTGTCACTTCTGTGCAGCTGAGAAAGTCTTCCTCCTCCACTTTGCCTTGTGGAGGAGAATTTCTCCTTTTCCACCCAACACCTTAGCTACTTTGCTCCACCCTCCCCTTTCAAGCACAGTCTCTAAGGAGAAGTGGGACGTCATTCTTTTTAGTAAGCCACTTCCGTCTTCTAGCTTCTTGCTGGGTTTTCTTTGTATTTGATTCTCCATAGCTGGAAGACAAGACATAGCCTGCCATATAATTCATTACTTCTGCTTTGTGTTCTCCAGGCTTCGGGTATGTGGTTTGGAGTCCAGCATCAATCTGGAAGAAATTCTCAGTGTCATTTTTTCAAATATTTCTTCTGCCTCCTCTTCTGTATCCCCATTACACTTACATTATTATCTTCTGTAGTTGTCCATAGTTCTGGGCATTTTCTTCTTCATCTTCATCATTGCTTTCATTATTTCTCTTTGCTCTTACAGGTTGAAAAGTGTCTATTGAGATAGGTCACATTAAAGGTCCTTTCCCAGCCCTGTCCTGTCTACTGAGAAGACCACCCTAGTAGTCTTCATTTTTGTTGTAATTTTAATCTAGTGAGGGCCTTTTCTGTTCAGCTCATCTTTTCCATCTGCTCTTGCTTAGTGTCTACTCCATCATACTAACAATAGTTATTTGAGGAACCCTTGGCTTATTGATTCTACAACCCCTACCACATCTGAATTCCGTTCTGATGATTCTGTTTTGTTTTAAATTGTGCTGTTGTTTTGCCTTTTAGTATACGCTGTATGTTTCTTTTTTATTTTATATAAGAGATTTTCTAGTCGTTTTACATATTAACCATTAATTCCCCTATCCTCCCTCCCCCCACCCCCAGCCTTCCTCCCCAAATCCACCCCCCATTCCCACCTCCTCCAAGGCAAGGTCTCCCCTGGGGTTTCAGCCCAGCCTGGTAGATTCAGTTGAGGCAGGTCCAGTCCCCTCCTCATTGTACCAAGGCTGAGCAAAGTGTCTCAGCATAGGCCCTAGGTTCCAAAAAGCCAGCTCATGCACTAAGGACAGGTCCCGGTCCCACTGCCTGGCGGCCTCCTAAACAGTTCAAGCTAATCAACTGTCTCACTTATCCACAGGGCCTAGTCCAGTTCCATGGGGGCTCCTCAGCTATTGGTTCACAGTTCATGTGTTTCTGCAAGTTTAGCTATTTGTTCCTGTGCTTTTTCCAATCATGGTCTCAATATCTCTTGCTCATATAATCCTTCCTCTCTCTCTCTCTCTCTTATCTATTGGACTCCCGAAGCTCCATCTGGGGCTTGGCCATGGATCTCTGCATCTGCTTCCACATATACACAATGGAGTGCTACTCAGCAGAGAAAAACAATGACATCATGAGGTTTGCAGGCAAATGGATGGGACTAGAAAATACCATCCTGAGTGAGGTAACCCAGACTCAGAAAGACAAACATGATATGTACTCACTCATAAGTGGATACTAGATGTAAAACAAAGGATAACCATACTGCAACTGACAACTCCAGAGAAGCTACCTCATAAAGAGAACCCTAAGAAAGACACAGGGATCCCCCAATGACAGAGAAATGGATGAGATCTACATTAGCAAACTGGGGTGAGAGGGTAATGGATGGCAAGGGTCGAGGGAAAGAGAGCTTAGGAGAGCGGGAGGTCCTAGCTGGATCAGGAATAGAGTGGGAGAACAAGGAAAGAGATACCATAATAAATGAAGACTCCTTGGGAATAGGAAGAAGCAAAGTGCTAGAGAGGTCCCCAGAAATCCACAAAGATGACTCCACTATAGATTACTGGCAATGGTCGAGAGAGTGCCTGAGCTGACCTACTCTGGTGACTGGATGGCCAAACACCCTAACTGTCATGATAGAACTCTCACACTGTATGTTTCTTATTGGTGGCCAAATACAATGTTTAGGGTAAATAGAAGTGTTTGGGGGAGATATTTGTATTTTACAATGGTGTTGGGATGAAGATCAACCTAGTCTCATGATTGAATCTTAGTCCCTGAGTGACTCCATTCCTTAGACCAGTGGTTCTCAACCTGTGGGTCACAACCCCTTTGAGGGTCACATATCAGATGTCCTGCATATCAGATATTTACAGTATGGTTTATAACAGTAGCAAAATTATGGTTATGAAATAGGAACAAAATAATTATAGTTGGGGATCACCACAACCTATGGAACTGTATTAAAAGGTCATGACCCACAGGTTAAGAACCTCTGCCTTAGCTGTGACATTTGTATCACCTTTCCCCTCTTCTCCCTCCCCTCAACCTTATGTGGTACAGAATGGCTAATGTGAGCCTCCAGCAAGCTTACCACAGCTGAGGTCTCTCTACCCTCACTGGTTCCTGTTTCATCCCATGGGTCTCTTGTCTACTAAGCTGTAGTGCCCTGTATTCTCCTGCTGCTCCCTCCAGTCTGGGGTGAGTGAGGCTTGTGATCTTGCTCTTTCTGTGGGTTAAGAAGGGGTATAAGTTTGTCCAGATCTTCTCTTGCTACAACAGAGTATCATCTTCCAAGCCCCTGCAGACCATACATAGGAGAGGCTCTTGTCTTCTGCTGAGTTGAGCAGTGAGGGACAGCTTTGTGTAGTCTTGGTCTGCATTCTGATGTCACTCTTAGGTGAGATCCCTAAAAAATAAAAAATAGTTACTGGATTCAAAGATGGCATTTTACATTTTAGAAATGCTTTCCCTGAGTGCTTACAAAGAAGGGAGAAAAATCTAAAAGGTTTCTGTCTGTGATCAGAGATAGATGAACCAGTAAAAATCAGATTCAAGACTAGTCACTGAGTGGTCAGGTACATTGATCAGTACTGTGCAGACTCTGACATGGTGCCACGTCATTTCACTCAGTAGACTAACGTATCACACCATCCACCAGTGGAAAGGTCACAAGGTCGAAGGACTTGCTCTCAAAACAAAGACTTAACAGAAGCCCATATTCTTCGAGATTCTTGACAGTTATCCCCCAAAGGCTCATATTCCATTCTGACCATCACTCTTTCTAAAATCTCTGAAGTGCCTTGGATTTTCTAGTAACTCTTACTTCCTTGGTTATGGATTCCAGTCATCACTGAAACATTACACATGCCTCTTCCTGCTATGGTTGCCTGTGGTGTCAGTCTACCCAATATGACCCAGACTCCATCTCTCCCAGTTTGCCTTCTTCCAACTTCCCCTGCTTCCTTGGAATACAATCGGACAAGTCTCAGATCTATCCTGTAATTAAGTTATACCCATCTAAAACACTTTAAATAGCTGCCAGCACAGAGGACACAGGTCAACACCCATGGGCTCCAGGGGGAGACAATGAGGTTTTTGAGCCTGATTTGCAAATAGACTCTCTTACCTGAGTCACAGTCATGAAGGTCAGTGACACACTCTGGAAACAGTAGCCATAGCCAGACAACCATATTCTCCTTCCCAAGACCTTTGCATATTCTAAGCACTGGACATGTGGACCCCTGTTTCTACCATGAGTGCTGAAAAACAGGTCTTTAGAAGAGGCTGGCAAGGAGAAAGGTCCACTGAGTACCACAGTGTCTGTATTTGTTACTTTTCTGTTGCTATGATAAAATGTCATGACCAAAAGCCACTGGTAGAAGAAAAAGGGTTTATTTTAGCATACAGCTAGAGAAGGATAGAGTCCATCATAGGAGGAAGACATGGTATCAAGAACATGAAGCCAGCTTGGCAGTCAAGGAGCAGTAAGACCATGTTTTGTCTACACACAGGAAGTGAGGTGGGGAGAGCTAGCAGGAAGTAGAGTCAGACTATAAACCTCAACTATTACCCCTAAAATATACTTCCTCTAGCAAAGTTCTACCTTCTAAAAGTTCCATGACCTACCCCCCACCAAAAATAGTGCCATCGGTTGGAGACAAATCTCAGTGTGGCCCACTCTGTGAGACTCAAGTGAGGACCATAGTTACTGAGATGAAAAGACAGCTTGAGTGCCTGGTGGAAAAAGAAAGCTACAAGGGAGACCCCATGGACTTAATCATTTTGACCTGCCTCAGTGAGTCCCACAGATGTGCATTCATTGAACTTTGCATTCTGGAAAGCATGTGTTATAATTGAGGTGTTGGACTCATAGGACTAAGTAGGGACTGTTCTTCATCCATGACCAGGGCTCTCCCTCCTTAGATAAGAGAAGGGATGACTGAGGACATGCTCGAATCTAGACAGTGACATAAATAAAGAAATGTGTCATTGAATTTGACTTAGTGAGGGTCACTGTGGTTGTGGAGGTGTAGGTGGGAAGGACATGTCAAGAGGCGAGCAAGCTTCCTGCTGATGCTATCTCAACTCACACTGGAGTTCATTATACACTTGTGTAGGTCAAGGTCTTACTAGACTCTAGCCAAAGTGTTGGTAGAAACGTGTTCCTCTGGAGCTTCAGGAGGAGAGTCTGCATCCTTGGTTCTGTTTGTTTTGACTCCTAGAGATACTTGCCCTCCTCAGATACTGCCCTTCCTCCCTCCATCTTCCTTGTCAGCACCATGGCTGAGTCTTTCTCAAACACCTTCTCTCTTCTGACCCCTCTTCCACCTTTAAGCACCACCCAGATTATCCAGGGCCATTTCACTACTTCAAGGTTAGTTAATTAGCATCCTTAAATTCCCTTTGCCACAGATTTGAGGGAAAGAAAGCTTAGGGGAGCAGGAGATCCCAGCTGGATCAAGAACAGAAAGGGAGAACAAGGAATAACAGACCATGATAAACGATGACCACATGAGAACAGGAATAGGTAGAGTGCTGGAGAGGTCCCCAGAAATCCACAATGATATATCCTCTGTAGATTGCTGGCAATGGTTGAGAGAAAGTCTGATCTGACCTAGTCTGGTGATCAGATGACTAAACACCCTAACAGTTGTCTTGGAACTCTCATCCAATAACTGACGGAAGTGGAGGCAGAGATCATCAGCCAGGCCCCAGGTGGAGCTCCAGGTGTCCAACTGTCAAGAAAGAGGAGGGACTGCAAGAGCATGAATTGTTGAATCCAAGATTGTAAAAAGCACAGGGACAAATAGCCAACCGAATGGAAGCACATGAATTATGAACCAACGGCTGTGGAGCCCCCAGCTAGATCAGGCCCTCGGGATAAGTGAGACAATTGAATAGCGTGATCTGTTTGGGAGGCATCCAGTCTGTTGGATCAGGACCTGTCCTTAGTGCATGAGCTGGTTGTTTGGAACCTTGGGCTTACACAGGGACACATGCTCAGTCTGGAAGGAGGGGACAGGACCTGCCTGTACTGAATCCACCAGGTTTAAATGAATCCCCAGGGGAGTCTTGGCACTGAAGGACATGGGAATGGAGGGGAGAGGCTGTGGGGAAGGTGGGGGTGGGGGCGGGAGTGGGGAGGACAGGGGAACCCATGACTGATGTATAAAATTAAAACATATAATAATAATAGTAGTAATAATAATAATAATAATAATAAATTCCCTTTGCCACACAACAGCTTGTATACAGGTTCTGAAGATTGGGATAGTGTTCACAATTTGTCCCTGCTAACACTATTGCTGATATGAAGCTCCTGAGGGGTGGAGAGACTCTTAAGAGGTACTTGGTTAAATGTGATTAGTGCTTTTCTGAGTTCTTTCTCTCTTGAGACTGGATTGATCACTATAAACACGTGCTATTAAAATCAAGCCAGGAACCCTGCTGTGCCATGCTTCTTTTGCTTCTTTTATGTTTGTAGTTGGTGTCCTTCTGCCCTGAAGCTCTCACAAGACACTGGAACAGATGCTGGCATCATGCTCTTGAACATCCTCACCTCTGAGACAATGGGTCAGAGAAACCTCTTTTCTTTAGAATGTTTCCAGCTTTCGATACTTTGTTTTAGCAATAGAAAGTGAAGCAAGACAGGGGTCATGATTCTGCCAACCACAGGCAGTAAGCATTGATGGGAGGGAAGAATGGGACTGATATAATGAGGTCATGTGACCAATGCAGTTCCCAGATTTGAGATGACACAGAGATGACAGACAGGTTTATGAGGAAGAATAAAACATTTAAAGCAGGTAATTTTACCTGATACACTGCTCAGGTCTCTGGGGACCTGAAGTTTCTCTCCTCCAGTCTTCCTCTAACTGGATGAGCCATAAACTCTGCCGTGGCTTAGCTACCTTATCTCTTTTGTTTCTTGAAATGAAATCCTGAGAATTGGACAACACAGATAGACAGCCATAAGGAGAACATACACGGAAAGGCACTTTGAAATAGTGGGAATCTGAGGCACCCCTGGGAGAGCTCTCACCCCAACCATCCAGAAAGCAGGTATAGAAGCGTGGGCAATGGTAGATGTGACAGGGGTCAAGATTGCTCCACTCTGGGTGAAAAGTTCCCTGTGGTTCTCACTAGTGGGTGACAGTCTCCTGCTTGGTGCCAACCTATCTACCAATCAGGTCACCAGATATTAAATCCTTCCACTACACACAGGGAATTTGACATTGAACAGGATAGTCTCCTACTCCTGGATTGTGGCAGGTACTGGGAAGTCACTGAGGATGATGCATGTTTACTTTGTTTCCATTAAAGCTGAAGAAACAAGACCCATGTCTGTGTTTCTGAATTGTACTCCAAGTCCTTGCTCAGGGCCTGTGGCCTCCGATTATGACTCTATTCCTACCCAAGAGAAAAACCAAAGGTCACCCATGTTATTTTGATGCAGGATCCCTTTTCCAGAAATAAAACTGACTAGAGTTTAAGGATTGAATGAGCAAACAGGCAGGCTTTTGCCAACAGAAAGGCCAGGTGGAATCAGAAACAGAAAGCAGACACACCTTAACAGGGCATCTGCTTGTCCCAAGCACTTGGGTTGCAGGGAAGCCATCAGGTATTTTGGGTGGGCATCAGAATTTCCATGAGGCAGATGTAGCCTGGTGCCTGCTGGGATTTAGCTAGAAAGCAGAATAACTTTGCATAGTGATTGTGGAAAGCTGTAAAGAGTCAACTGTACAGTGCAGTACAAATATTAGCTCTTTGCCTCTTCTGGCTCTGGCTTCCTCTTGACCATGTGGCCAGAGCCCTTCATCTGAGGAGGACTAAGCAGCTGGGAATAGCTGACTTCTGCCAGAGGGGCACTGTGAACCCCTGAACATCAGCTTTCTCTGGCTCTCTCTGGGCCACTTCTGACACCCTCATTTGAAGGCAGAGAATCCAGTCCAGGCAGAGAGACAGAGACAGTTTGGAAGTCAGCCCATCCTCAGGGTAATAGACTCACTGGGGTCCCTTGCTCCTAGAAGAATACACTCCCACTCCCAACAGCCCTAAAGCCTTCAAGAAGCTGAAAGTCAGAGAGACAAGAGGCTCTGTCGGGACAGCTCACTCCCAGCACCGCTTCCATATGGCTTAATACTTTGAGATTTCTTACACGTCTCAAGGGAAGGCTGTTCTTCCTACAGGTTTCCCGGCATGTGTCTCTTCTCATCCATAAAAGATTGGGTTTACTCACTGTGGAAAGCTGAAAGTGAAAAACAGGTGCAGCTATATAATATTTCTCTTTAATTACTGTTTATAGGAGAAAAAACAAGTGTGGAAATTAATTATTCCATATTGTTAGAACAGGGAGAACTGCTTACTAATTTTAACTATAGCTTTTATGGGGAGTCTGTTACTCAACATCTTATTAATGTGGGTAAATATTAACAAACAGTTCACACACCTCCTCCCCCACTAGCATCTCCCTGTCCTTCTTTGTGGCCCTAGAGCACAGTCTCCTGGGGAGGACGCAATCTCCTGGGGAGAGGGGTTCATGAGGTGTCTCTTTCCTTTCCTGTGTATTACTGAGCTCATGTGCTACTAAACTTCCTTTCAAGAAATGTGTTCTGTTTGCAGAGCTGTTTCCCTCTCTCTCTCTCTCTCCAGCCAGGCATCCTGGAGGCAATGTTTTTCTGTTGTTCTATGCCCATTTTCTTGCCTGGGTCATTCACTCTCCTAGTTGGCAGTCTCCATCTGATTTGTAGCTATTGAAAGAGACCCATAGGAAGCCAGCAGCCAGCAGGGCAGATTAGCATGGATGAAATGGATTGGAGAAGATGCCCAATGCTCCTCTGAGTGTGTCTCCTGGTGCATAGAATTAACAAGTTCCGAACTCATACAGCCCAGGTAATGAAGTAGGAGAGGAAGATTTGGGGAGCTGGCTTTAACGTACTCTCAAAAGAACCCACATAGTAGGTGTACTAGTTTGGCTTCTGTCTGACTGCTGTTCTTTTTGAGATGGGGCTTTACGATGTTGACCACACTGATCTTGCATTTGTGAGTTCAAGTGATCTTACCTCTGTCTCCCAAGGAGCTGGGACTACAGGTCTGTACTGCAATTGGCTTCTACTGTTTCATTTTGTGTTGTTGTTGTTGTTGTTGTTGTTGTTGTAACAAAATACTCAAGGCAAGGTGCTTTATAAAGAGGTTTGTTTAGCTCTCAGATCTAGAAGTTCAAGAGAATGGCACCATCACTTGTTTGACTTTGTGGGAGACTGAGGATAATGGCAGGACAGTGGTGGGAGTGTGTACAGAAGAGATTACAAAGAGCAAAGGAAAATGAGAGGGATTCAGGAGCCAAGTTGCTTTTTAAAATATTTTTAAAGATTTATTTATCTTTAAGTTTAACTACATGTGTGTGTGGAACTGTGTGGGGGTTATTGTGCACACCAGTGCAGGTGTTGTCAGAGGAACTGGGTCCCCCTTGAGCTAGAGTTACAAGCACTTGTGAGCTGTCCACCCCTGGTGCTGAAAATTGAACTCTCAAGTCCTCTGCAAGAGCAGAATATATCTTGACCACTGAGCCATCATTTCAGCCCCCAGGCTTACTTTTTTGTACTTTCTTGACAACCAATGGTACCCTAAGAACTACATTAATCTCTTCCAAGGATATTACCCCCACTGACCAAATCTTTTTCTACTAAGCCCTACCTCTTAAAGGTTCCCCTATCTGAATACTGCTACCCTAGGGATCAGGCCACCAGCATGAAAAACTTTTAGACACACTGAACCATATTAGTAGAGCTGAAGATTCATCAAACTCACCTGGGGTATCAGTGGGGTTGGGCAGAAGTTCCTGAGAGTTTTGCTGATATAGGTTAAAGGTGGTCTGCAGCCATGTACAGATAATCTAGCTACAGAGCAAAACATCCATGATGCAGTGGCTTATAGTATGTAAATAATTCAGTATGTCTTATGATGGAGGGAGTCAAGGGCTGGGGCAGTGCAGCAAGCTGGGCAATTCTCTTATTCCATCTGAGTAAGTCTGGTGTAGCCAAGATCTCCTTATTCATATGTCTGGGTCCTGGGCATGGCTTGGAGGCTGGACTCCTCTTTTTTGCCACAGGATCTGTACATAGCTCTTTAGAATGGTGACTTTGGGTGTTTGGATTTCTTACCTGGTGGCCCAGGGTACCCACAAAGATGATACCCAGGCAGATGATACAAGACTTCTGAGCTATCCCCATTCATCCCAGAATGCCACTTTCATCTCTTCTGCTGGTTATGCAGTTGCTGATGCCAGCACGGACTTAAGAGGATGGCATCATGGGAGAAACAGCAAAGGTCCCAGGGTCACCTTTTAACTCCATCAGCATGTAGTTCTGTTTGGGGATGCCCCAGGTCTTGCAGAGTTTCCTAGTTTCACAGCCAGGGCTTTGGTACTCATTTTACTCAGAATTTTGTTACCATCTGGTCTCAATCACTGCTCCTCAGTTCCATTATAAATAATAAAAGCAGCAGAAGATTAAGTAAGACACATGTAAAAAGCTAAGAGAAGAGCCTGGCATTCAGAAGGGACACGACACACAGAGCTCTTGGTATGAAGAGAACTACTTAATGTGATAATAGTGTGGGAAGAATATATGAGGTATGTATGCTTAAAATGCAGGGTCAGTCCCATCTGTGATCCATGCAAAAAAAAAAAAAAAAACATTATTTAAAAAAGAATGGAAAAGTAAGAAACAATAATAAAAAGCAATAAGCCATGGCTCATACAATAAGGGTAGGTACACTTTCTATAATTTGATTTTATAAATACATTCATGTTCTATATAATACATCTGTGCCACAAGGTGAAATAGTCTTTTTTTTATAAGATATATTTCTTACTGAGGTTCACGGTCAAAAAAAGTTTTCATACTGCTGAGAGAACAGGTGTGGGAGACCTTTGCCAGCTAGGCTGGTGCCGCTGTGTAGGGGTACATCTGAGCCCAGCTAGCCCAGAGGCTGAGCTGCTTAGTAAGTGTGCAAAGAACATTAGGATCCTGGTTTGTCAAAACCAACAAAGCCAAACTACCTGAAAACATAGCATTCAGCCTGACATCACTTCTGGATGTCACATGATGTCCTGAAAATTGGATGGGCACAGAGCATCATCCTAAAAACCCACCATCCCCTCTGATCGCACCCCAAGTGTCTTAAGAGGAATGACTGGCTTGCTTTCTCTGGACCAAAAAGGATTTCCAGAGGAGGGAGAGCTGCACTGAGTATGGATTTGAGGGGAAGTGAGGATAAAAGACATGGGGATAAAAAAGTGGTGTGAGATATACTGTCTGCTGACTCCGACATTTCCCCCTGAGATGGTACCTCTCCTGTGCCAGCTATGCGTTCCCTGTGGGAGTTGCCTGAGATGACCACCTTTCATGTCATAGATGGGGATCTTAGAAACTGATCTGAAAGTCCAGTAAGAGCTATTTCCTGGGAGCACTCTCCATTCCCATCCACTCCCCATCCTGCCTCCCCACTCATGTCTCAGAAATCTCTGTCCACTTTCCCATGGTGAAATCCTAGACTCGAGCTGCCCATGGCTCCATTTCTGCAGATGGAAGAAGGCATTCTGTAGGAAGAAGCACAGGAGAAAGAGGCGGCAGAGTCATCCACATCCTTTCTGAGTTCTCTGATGGGCTTCTTCAGGAAGCCCAGCTGTGTCCTTGTTATAATGGCTGCACAGCTGTTGAGCCTCACTTCTCCCTTTGCCTAAGCTTATTTAAGATGGGTTTCTGTCCTTTTCATTTGATAGCCTCCCCTAAATACTCTTAAAAGAAAGCAAGTCGGTGGGACTGGAAGGCACAACCCTGATCAGTCATTTTTCCTGAGCCTGCACCATGCTGGGACCAGGGGCTGCCAGCTCTCTCTCTCTCCCTTCCTGTCCAGGTGTCGGCAGGATGCATAGCCCAGAAGCAGGTGCAGCAGGAGGGAAAGAAGTACCAGCCAATGCACACACTGGCTTTGCCAGCCCTCACAGTCCCTCCCGGCAGGAACTGCTGAGGGCAGCCAGCTCTTCCCTTACATGCATCCTCCAGGCTCCTCCATGCTTAAATGCCATGATCTCCACCGCGCCAGGGGCTGCCACATCAGGAGCTGTGGATTAAGTGATTTGTCTCCCTCCAACACAGCTGCTCCCTGGCTCCTGTCTGACAAATGCGGTTCATTAGGGCTGACAAAGATGAATGTCCTTGTTTATAGAAGTCAGCAAAGCACTGTTCTTGGGGAGCCTGTGGACCTGGATCGGAAGCAAGGTATACATCAGATTGGCTCCCCAACATTTCCTCTCAGCCACAGGCTACAGGGGCAGGAAAGCCAAGTCCTCACTACCTGCCAAGAGTAGAGCCCACAAGAGTTTCTCAGTTGGTACAGTGAGATCTGGCAGCTTCTCTCTCGACCATCTGAGAGTCAACCAAGTGTTGGAAGGCGGTGGCTCTACAGTGTACATGAACACCCACAGCCAGTAGACATCTGGGACACTGCTATCCACCCAGCAACTAGCTGGAATTGAGTAATTAGAGGTGGGGGAGTATGCTGAGAACCTGGGCATTGGTTGTAGGGAGGTGAAGCCTCAGAGACACATGTGGCCATAGCCATGCCTACCCATTGTAACTCTCACAAAGAGTCTAGAAGAATGAGAACAGCTGTGAGTCTTCCTGTCCTAAACAGTGACTCCAACCAATACTCCGTGCTTATAAATGCTCCTGAAACGAAGCCGTGATTCCAATCAATACTCTGTGCTTATAAACGCTCCTGAAATGAAGCTGTGATTCTCAGCCTCTCAAGAGGCACTTGCTGCTGAAGTTTGGGATTATTTGCCATGCTAAAAAAAAAATGTATTTTATATCATAGCCCAGGCACACACACACACACACACACACACACACACACACTCATATGTAACTCCAATGGATTCACCAGACAATATTCATATTTATTGAATAAAAATTCTGATGTTTCTTATTTTATTCAATTTCATAGCTCACGTAGGTGCTGATTACAACCCAATTAATAATTCTACCATTACCAGTAGGTTAAAGCCACTAGTTCAAACAATAACACAATGCTGACCCTTGATGATTTTTAAAAATCCACTTCGCCTTACCAGGTCAAGTCCTCCTGGGAAAGGAGCATACAAGGAGGGGCCAGAAGTTCAGCTCAGCGAGGGTAGGAGGGTTGGGAAAGCTTACAAGCCAGGCAGGGCTGTCCTGTGAACTCAGGGCAATAAGAGGCTCCTGAAGGACAAGGACAGCAGGCATCAAACTGATAGTGTCCTGTTGGCTGCTCCTATTGTGAAGATGGATTTGAGGCACCACAGCTAGAGTGGACCAGACTGAGGCACTGCAGCTGGGTAAAGGGCATTGTAGTGCAAATTACAGGCAGGCGCCCCCTGCAGGCTTGAGGGAGTAATAGATGCCTTTTCTCTAGGTCTCAACGGGACTCTTTGTTTCAGTCCGCATTTATTCTCTGGCCTGGTGTCATTAACAGGGTACGTTCGTGTTTCCTGACGCTGTGATAAAATACAAGCGTCACAAAAGGCAAAGTTCACTTTAGCTCACAAGTGGAAGTACAGTCCATCTTGGCCACGAAGTCAGGAGGCGGGAGCCAGAAGCAGGCTGGCCATGTTGCAGTCAGGGAGAAGAGAACAATGAATGGTTCTACTGCTTGGCTTCTTTTCCCCATTTACACTGTCCAGGATCCCAGACAGGAAATGATGCCACCCACAGTGGAAAAGTCTTCCCACCTCATTAATGTCATCAAGATAATCCCCCACAGGCATGCCAGAGATCCATCTCCCAGAAGTCCTAGATTCTGTCAAGCTGATGCCACCAACCATCACATAGGGCATGGTGCTATAGCCATGGGTGCCAGTTTAGATGTTGTAGAGGTAACCACAGCTGAGAAGTGAACAGTGATGAAGGGAAAGGGAAAAATGGAATATTCAAGGGGTTGGGGATTTAGCTCAGTGGTAGAGCACTTGCCTAGCAAGCACAAGGCCCTGGGTTTGGTCCTCAGCTCCAGAAAAAAATATGGAATATTCAAGAAATGATAAGTTGGACGCTGCAGGGCTCCAAAGGTCCTGTGGGCTACAAATCTTGGATTCTGCCTAGTCCCAGCACTCCTTCCTCTCCATGCCCTGCTGTCTTCTCTGTTTATGTCCCTGAAGTTGTCTTTATCTGGGGCTGTGCTGTCACAGAGAGGTGTCCTTGATACTGGGGCTATTGGACAGTAATCTGGAGTCTGTCAGAGACAGGGAGTGAAGGTCTCAGAGGCAAACTCCTTGCTGAAAAGAAGGGAGCCAGAGCCCTTTCCAAACTGCCCCTACCCCAACCAGAGTGCAAAGCCTGACCCAGAAGGAGGGAAAGAGAGTTCTGATTCAGGTGGGAGGCTTGGACTTTAGACCTGATGGGCTTTTAGATGCAGGAAGTGAACAAGTCAGGGGTGTGGGACTCAGCAGGGCAGGGTGCCGAGGATGCTCATCTAGACACAGGCTGGAGAACGCTGTTCTGTTTGACCGCCACCAAGGTGGTACTGTTAACCAACCCTGTGGTGGACTCATGTGGTCTCCAAACTCTGCATCTTCTTAGTCCCTCTACACTGGGAAGCACTCTCAGCACAAAAATGCTCTGCCTGGAAGGGAGAGGTGACACACCCTTCTGTCCTTCTTTTCTGTCCCTGGTCAGAGTCATGCTCTCCATGGTTCCTTACAAGTGAGCCCCAAACTTGGGCGAAGGTTTATGTTAATAACATGTATTTTAATTTTTCAGATTTATTAGAAGCTATACTGGACCTGGGTGTGGGTGTAATCCATCAGCCTTCAAAATGAGCCAGTAACCTTCAATTCCATCCACCCCACTTTCGAAAGCAAGGATCTAGGTCCTGTGCTCCCCTTCGGTTGCTTAGGCTGACCTGTAGGTCAAGGTCAGGGCTAGGGACTCAATGGGTAATTTGAGAGGGGTCTGACCTGGGGAAATCCAAATGGTATATGTTGGCCATACATAGCACTGAGTACATAGAGGAGTTAAAAAGCCAAACAAAACCACAACACCACACACACACACACACACACACACACACACACACACACACACACAAACACACAACCAGCAGCAAGCAGACACTCAAACCCTCCTTACTTCTTAGAGGGGAATTAGCATTCTGCTTGCAAGTACCTCATCCTCCCAGTGATGATTACAAACCAAAGTCTAAAAAGATAAATGTTTCCAAGTTCAAGTAACTGGTAAGTAAAGGACCCAGATGCAAAAAAAACCCCACCCTGCCTGGCTCCAGAGCACTGTAGTAGCAGGGATCTGAAGCTGCTTAGGGGCAAAACGACACTAGGTTGACCAGGTGATAGGTGGGCTGAGGCAAGACAGGGGTACAGGATCATACTGAAGACCTTGGACAGGGTGGTTCACAGCTCAATTTTGGGGTGTATATAAGCCAAGCTAGAGGCCGGGGGCAATGCCTGGGGTTCCATCAGGTTTTAGAAGGCCATGCTGTGGCTTCAGAAACCAGCCTGGTACAGTCCACCAGCAGATGCTCTACAGATGGGACTTACACACACACACACACACACACACACACACACACACACACACACACACACACCTCCTCTTTATTCTGTACTGAAGGGTTTTTTTTTCCCCCTCACACTCTCACTTTTCTCTTCTTTTGGCTTCTGTTGAAATTAATTCCACGACACTGAATAACCTTCCCCCACAAGGTTGGAGTTAATCAGGCTGAATTTATTAAGATCGCTACAATTAAATGAGCTCATACCCGGGAGGAGGAAAGTTACCTTATTATCCCATTTTTAAGAGCTTGAATAATTTTTGCCCCTATCTTTTACTGTTGATCCCACACCTACTTCCATCACTGCCGCCAATGACTGTAGAGGGGGCTGCTGAACCACAGACTCCTCCATGGCTCCTGTAGCTGATGTGGGGGGTGGGAGAAACACGCTCAGACCAATGAGTCATCTTGGAGGAAAACCGAGACAACAAAGGATGAGTTGTCCACAATGGGTGGAACCTGCCCTTGCCTTACAGGCCAGACTTAAGCTCAGGAGGGTAAATTATGAAGGGGATGCTTTTCCCCTAGGGGGCGCTGTAAGCTTTACCTGTATCCGTGCCCCCGTTAGCCCCTCTCCTTCCAACTCTTATAATATGGACCTCTGTGTCCCACCTGCAATATGACTGTGGAATTTGATTCTGTTGCCCCCAGGAAGGGATTCATGTCAGAAATGGCCTCACTGCCGATCCCATCGGCACACACCTTGACACACACACCCCCGCCTTTTTTCCTGAGAGCCTACCCTCAACCATCCTTGTGTATTAAGGTCCAGGATTTCCTTGCTTTTGCCTTGCCAGTCTTGTTCATCATTAACCTACAAATCTAGGGTTGAGCCTCACTCATGGGACAGAAGCCTGCTTGGATTTATGACCATCCTCCCCATTCAACTGCCTCTTGGATAAGCCCCAACTGCTTATGGTAGGGGCTTGATGTAAGTCACATCCTCCCCTCCCTTCCCCTCCCCTGACAAAAATTATACGCTTCGGCTGACACTGTCTGTCAATGTGACCTTATCTGGAAATAGGGTTTTTGCAGATGTATTCAAAGTGAGATGCCATCATCAGAAATAGCCCTCACTGAGAGCTACACAGAATAATGATAGAAGTAGAGGTTGCAATCAGAAACCTTTAAGTCAAGACACTAAATATTGCAGGCAACACCGGAAGCTAAGAGGAGTGTCTGGCATTCATGGACAATCCCTCAGAGTCTTCTCTAGCTAGATTTTCCTGGTCCTGACTGCCCTCTGTCAGGACAAATCTCTCTCACCCTCCAGTCCTGCAGCAGCTCAGACCCAACCAAGTAAACACACAGAGACTTATATGACTTATAAACTGTATGGCCATGGCAGGCTTCTTAATATCTGTTCTTATGTCTTAAATTAACCCATTTCTATTAGTCTATAAGTTGCCACATGGCTCGTGGCTTACCGGTACCTTACCTCGTGCTTGTCATGGTGGCAGCTGGCAGTGTCTCTCTGCCTCTGCCTTCCATTTCCCAGAATTCTCCTCTCTCCTTGTCCCACCTATACTTTCTGCATGGCTACTGGCCAATCAGTGTTTTATTTATTAACCAATCAGAGCAACACATTTAACATACAGAACATCCCACAGCAGTCTTCGAAAAAGAACAAAACTTGCTGATGTTTTGCATTACACCTTCTTGACTCTAGAAGCATGAAGGAAAGAATTTCTCCAAGGTAACCCACTGAGGACACACAACCGAGGCCAGTGTGGCCACCATGCCCCTAAAAAGCTTGTGATTTTTCTCACCCCTGTTCACAATTTACCAAGTTCTCCCAAAATTGATATCTCCCTGCTTCTGACAAGCAATTCTTCTTCTTTCCCAATCACCAGCCCAGACTCATTGAACTTTCTAGATCTAGGTGCCAAATTGAGTCCCCTGTCCTAAAATGATATATTTGGAGACAACCCCAAAATTATTGTTACTATGTCAACAAGAGTTCTCCCCATCACCCCAAATACAGAGTTATATCTATCAATAAGCTTCAAACAACCATCTGAAAGCTTACAACCTTTTCTTAAGTATAGACTCATGCCCACATCCTCTTTAACACGCTTAGGTTCTATGAGATACAAACATAGACAAGCTGCTTGCTTGCTTGCTCAGTGAAGCAATTGGACTGTGGACTGACTTCTACTATGTCTCCTTTCTAAGTGCAACCTGGTGATGAGTTAACAGGCAAAACACTGTGGCTCTGGGAACACACGATACCCAGGCCAGTTAATTCTGGGGCCATATGCTTATCTAGCCCATGCTGGCTTCTTCAGATGTCAGGGGCAGACAGAACAGATGTCCTCAGAAACCCTGTCTCATATTCCTTAGGCTCAGTTAACCTTTCTAGCCAGCTCACATTCCTTTCCTTTATAGCATCATCATTTATCTACCTCACAGCTCTATTCTCTCCACAGTTCTTCCTGCATCTTCCTCAAAGATGGAGAGAAGCTGACAACCCCTACTGTTAGCTTCATACACAGTTGGCACTCTGTGTGTAAGGGTTGAGCATCCATGGCTTGAACATACTTGAAAAAAAATGCCTTGCTGAACATGAATACACTCCCTGGTCTTCATTTTCTATATAATATCATATAGGAATTAATTACATAGCATGTATATTACACTGGATGTTATAAGTACTCTAGAGATGATTTAAAGTGTAGGGGAGATTGTGCATATGTTCTATGAAAATCTACACTATTAGATAGAAGAGACTTGAACATTGACATTCTCATGTCTGCAGGGGATCCTGCATCAATCTCCCACAGATATGCAGGGAGAGTTTTATAAATGGTTCTTCCTTATTTTAATGCCATTGTCCCAGAGAGGGACCTACTGACAAGACAATCTGGAGGTGTTAGAGAAATGGTGTGACTCTTTGCCAGCTCTTAGCTACACTTAATCAAACCTTGTACTCTTGGCTTACCTTATGCTTTTATCTAAAGAACTTATGGGGGAGATAGCTCAGTGAATAAGAACACTTGGTGTGCAAGCATGGCCGTCTGATTTCATATCCCCAGTACCCAAGTGTAAATACAAATGTGGCCATACTTGCCTGTAGCCTCAGTGCTGGGGTAGGGAGTAGGGAAGGCACAGGCTTGCTACCAGCCAGCCTAGCTGAAAAATTGTAAGTGTCAGGTTTAGTGAGACACCCTGTCTCAAGGGAACAAGGTGGAGAGTGACAGAAAAAAAGTCTGACATCCTTCTCTGGCTTCTACATGTGAGCTCACAGTTGCATCCACTTGCACACATGCATACACACACACACACACACACACACACAGAGAGAGAGAGAGAGAGAGAGAGAGAGAGAGAGAGAACCAACTTAGGTGCTCTGCAGCTCCTAGCTCCTTGTTTCATGTTTCTCTGAACAGATTAAGTATTTATCCACATTCTCAAGAATTCATTAGTTTTATACATTGTGTTTCTACTGACCACACTCAGCAACTTCTCTTCTAGCCAAAGACTTCTTCCCACTGAGCCCCTATCATTTCCCCCTGACGTTTGTCTTTTTCTCCTAGTTGAAATTTTTATTCTTCTCGCCTTACATTTTTGTTTTTCTGAATATGTGTTTTATGCTTTCAGGTTATGGATCTAGAAACACACAGCTGCTACCTGTTCAAAGCCCTCCTGAGGCCCCGGCCTGAGCTCTCCTTAATGGCACCTCACTGAAAACCGGGACCCCTGGACAGCTCCAAAAAAAAAAGACACCTCCAGCCCTTGCCTAAGAAAGAGGCAGTGAACAAGAACCATCAGGGCATTGCTCAGTGTAGTCTGAAAGGAGGGATGAGTTCTTCTATGCAGAGGATGATAGATGGATGCTGCAGGCAGACAGGATAGTTCCTGCAAATGGACCAATTTTCAGATTTCAAAATTCAAAAGAGCACATTTCAGAACATGATCTAGGACTCTTGGGAGTCTCTGAGACTCTGATGTGTGAGTTTCAGAGGACCCCCTAAGGTCAGAAATGATTTTCATAAAAATAATGATATACTATTTGCCTTTTCCACCATGAGCTGTTTACACTGATGCTGCTGACACCATGATTGAAAACGAGGACAGTAGCAGCTAATTGAACCGGCAACCACGTGTTTCCCAGTGCCAAGCAAAAGAAAGCACCAGGGTAGTCATGGAGGTTTTAAATAAAGCAACAGACTTTTTCCATACCATTAGCAAGTGACTCTTAAAAATACATCTTTTGGGCAGTGGGCAGATAGTTCAGCCAGTAAAGGATTTGCCACACAAACATCTGGACCCAAGTTTGTTCCCCAGAACCGATGTGAAAAGCAGACATGATGATACATGCTCATAATCCCAGCTGTGGGAAGGCAGAGACAGGCAGATCCCCAGTATTAGCTGGTCATCCAGCCTAACTTTATTGGTGAGCTCCAGGTCTCAGTGAGAAATCTCATCTCAATAAACAAATAAATAGATAAAAGAAATTAACCAGGCAGATGATAAACCAGGAACAACACCCAGTGTTCACCTCTGGCTTCCGCAAGCACAGGTATACACATCCACATGAACATGAGCTCCATATGTGTGATCACATGAACATGCACACAGAGAGAGGAGGAGGGTATGCTGTTTGAATATTCCATGTGACAAAATAAGAGGTGTAGGGTAGTACTTTGGCTGTAATGGCTGTTTCTGGAAAGGCTTCCATGTGATCATGGAGGCTGTAAGTTCAATCACCCTTTCCTATAGAACTCTGTTTTTATGTGAAAGAATGACTGATAACCATGTAATGCTTAGCCAAGCTTAGGTATCTTTCAGGTTCTTATTAAAATGTGTTCATTTCAAGAGAAACGGCTTACAGTATTGGTTGTCAGTGACTTCTTAAAAATCAACTTTTCAAATGGTCAAATGGAAATGAGAGATTTGTAGATGCTGTAACTCCTATAATGAACCCAGGAGCTTTCAATATTTAAAGACCTATTTGATGAGATTTGTGGTGATATTAACAGATATCAATTCATAATATCAGATAATGAAATGTGTCAACATCCAAAAGATCTGCATAACCCAGTGGACTGATGTTTTCCAAATGACTAATGCATGGCTGTAAAATTATACAGGAAAAGATGAATCCAAAGTTCAAGAGAGGCCAAACATTTTAATGTGAGTTTAAAGAAAAACCCAAAGATCATTGATGTGTTTTCAGATTATCCTTTGAGAAGGATGATAGTACCAGAAGAACATCTCCAGAGGCTGGAGCAACAGTTCAGCAGTCAAGAGTACAAGAGTGCTCTTTGCAGTGCCCATGTAGGGCCGCTCACAACCACCAGTATCTCCAGCTCCAGGGCATCCAGTGTCTTCAGGCCTCTACAGACAACTGCACTTACATGTACATATCCACACATAGATGCACATGCACATGAACTTTTTCCATCTTAAAAGAAAGACTGTCTGTGAGTAACAAATACTGAGAATTTTATTGAAATATTCTCAGTTTTTCCAAGCACATAAATAGGATGAAGAATATATTTTAAATGACACATGTGGTTCACATCATATTACTATTGGACAGGACTAATCTCTCTTTTTCCCCACCAACAGCTTCATAAAATTAACAGTGGTAGGTAGAGATTCTGCTGTTTCCTTTTCTTAAACTCATACCACAGTTGTACTTGGAGTATATACTTGGCTTCCAGAAAAGCTGCTTTGCTTGCATCTCAAAATGATAAAACATCTGTATAAATAACAAATCATCTAGGGCCCAGACACTTCTCACACAATCCGCTTCCACAAAGGAAGCCACCAATGGTGCTTGAATGGCCAAGCATCCCAGTGAAGCTGCTGTGTAGGTGGAAGATGGCTATCTGTCAGGAGTGTGATCTGATCCTAAGGTGTGTATGGGCAGGAAAGACCTATGCATAGTTTGAGCCAGGTCCCCAGGCTATGGTTTCAGCACTAGCAGCCTGAGTGTGGTTCAGGAGCCTGTTAGAAATGCAAGTTAATAAGCTTTGCCACAGACCTGCCAAATCAGAACTCTGGGAGTGGAGATCAGCAGTCGACAAACTCACCAGATGCTTCTAATGCTTGGTGGCATTTAAGACCATGACTGGAAGAGGTCTGGACTTTATCCACAAAGTACTGGGGCTAATCAAGGTCACTGAGGAAAATGCTGATGCGTCTTTGACTGGGGAGGGTGAATCGTGAGGAGACAGAGACTGGTAGAGCACACACACAGTCTCCAAGGATGCCAATCAAGGACTGTTGAGTACCTGGAAGCAAATGGCACATTTTCTAATAGATTTGGCTGTAGAAGAAGTGTAGCTTCCTAGAATATGGAAGGGCCTTTGTAAAGCCTAGCCCACATCCTGGGCCTGATGCTACATTAGACACTCAGCATCAGGCTATGCTTCTCTTCAGTGGGAAGGCAGAGTCCAGCTTCCTCCTGGCATGTACAGAGGTGATTTGTCACTAAAGCACCATCTGCCTTCCTGGCTTCCCCACCCCTTTCCTCTCCCCTTTCTCTTACTCGTCCCTGTCATTTTTCTCTTTCCCCAACCCCTCCCTTCTCTCTCCTCAATCCCTTCATTCACTAGACATTTTCTGAAATACACAGTGCTTAACAGAAGTCATACTTCAAGTGCTTAACACAGATCAACTTAAGCCCCCTACTATCTCTACACTGAGGGATATCACACAACTATCATCCAAACTAAGACAAAAGGCAAAAGGTGGAAAGGATGCTAGGTCAAGCCAACATGCATGGCTGCCACAATAACAGGGGCAGTTAATATCCCTATGTTAGAGATGAGGGAGGAATGCATCATGTAAACATTCTCCAAAATACATGAAACATGGATGTTTATGGATGCTTGGCTCTTGATTCAAAGCTGGCAGACTGGAACCTGTGTGTGGTCTCTGAAAGGTAAGTTTTCTCAGAGTTTGTAGAAATGAGTAGCCAGGGTGTGTCAGGCCAATGATGAGCATCTCAGAAGGGAAATGTCACAGGAGGAGGACAGTTATTGTGCCTGGAACATAGGCTGAGGGGAGAGAATGTGGCATGGAAAGGAATTTTCCAATCCTTGGTCGCTTTTCTAAGCTTTAAATCATGCCCTGAGTACCAAGCACAGGTTCCAAATAAGGCAATGATGTGCTCTGGGTAAGTCTGGGTACCACTGTATGTCATCTGGAGACAAACAAATTATAGAGTCAGATGAATCAGAGAGAACAGAGAGGGCAACAGAAGAGGAAGGAAAACTGATGGTGGAATCACATGGGCACATAGGGACTGGTGAATTGCTCTTTAGCTTGGGTAACTAAATGCCATGCAATGAGAAGTGGCGTGTTGGGAAGGAACCTGGTGGGTTTGACTTGGACACATTAAAGTTCTTTTTATTGAAAGTGGAATTCTACACAGCAAAAGTCATCTTTGGCCCATGATCTTTGTAGTGTGTACAGTTACTACTGTGATCAAGGTACAGAACATTTGTATCAGCTGCCAAACTTTTCCTCCACTCTTTCATCATCAGGGTCCTGTAGCTATCCATCACCATGACAAGCACCGCACGACTTTCCAGACTGTAGCAAATGAACAACGCCAAATGAAGCCTGATGCCTGACACTCCCTTCCCTTAGAATGAGGCTTTGCCTATCATCCACATTGCTACATCTGTGGACTCTTTTACCTTTAATTTCATGGATTGGATTTCATGATATGGACGACCTGCAATGATTTTATCCCTTCACCTGTTGAATGGCATCCTCGTTGTTTCCAGTATGGGCCTATTACAAACAAAACAGCTGCAGGTATTCATGGATGCCTCTTTGTGCAGATACATGTTTACTTTCCTTGCTAAAATGCTGCAAATAGGATTTCTAGAACATGTCGAATGTGTGTTTTCCACTGTACGAGTTCCTCAGCTGTGTTCCAAGCGTCTGCACCGTTTTGCTACCTCAACTACATGAGCGTTCTGATTGTTCTTCTTACAGCACTGTTGTCTTTTTTTTTTTTTTCTGTGTTTGTTTTCTTCATTTGTTTTTAATTTTGGCAGTTTTGATGGATGTAGAATGTGTTGTTGCTTGAATGTGAATGGCCCCCACAGGTTCTTATGTTTAAATACCTAATCCAGTTAGTGGGACTGTTTGGGTTGAGAGGGTGTGGCCTTCTTGGAGAATGTGTGTCACTGTGGGTGGGTGGGCTTTGAGATCTCAAAAACCCATGCCACTCTCAGTTAGCGCTCGCTCTCTCTCTCTCTCTCCTGCTTCAGACTTGGGGATGAGGGTTTAAGTTCTCAGCTACTACTCCAGTGCCATGCCTGCCTGCCTGCTGCCATGCTCCCTACCATAATGGTCATGGACTCGCCCACTAAACATTTTATTCTATAAGTTGTCTAGGTCATGAGGTCTCTTCACTGCAGTAGAAAAACAACTAAGATATGATGTTATTTAATTTTTATTTACACTTGCACTTCTCTATGACTGATGATTAAAAATGTCCAACATATCTTCATGTGCTTTCTTTCCATGTGTATTTTCCTTGATAAAAGGTTGGACTTTTATCTTCATTTTTGGTGTGCTATTTTCTTCTTACTGAGTTGTTAGAATTCTTTACCCATTCTTGGAACGATATCATGTACCACTCCATAAATATTGTCAATAGTTTTTTGCTTCCATGTACACAATGGATATTGTCTATAGCATTGTATTCTTGTAGCGCCTATTGTGGTGATATTTTACTTACGCTCCAACAAACAAAGCTTGCCTGGGGATCAGAGGAAAAAGCCAACCAGTATAATAAACATAGAGGTCAGGCAGTGGCAGTACATGCCTTTAATCCTAGCATTCAGGAGGCAGAGAAATTCATCCAGATCTCTGTGAGTTCAAAGCCACACTGGGAACAGAGCCAGGCATGGTAGCACACACCTTTAATGCCAGTACTAGTTAACTATAGAGGTCTGGAGGTTTATACAGACAGACAGGAATTGATAGAGCTTGGTGGAAAGAGGAAGTGATGTAGCTGGGCAGAGAAAGGAAGTAAGATGGCAGGGCACAAAAAGCTATATAAGCATGAGTATACAGAAAGTAGTTCTCTCAGACTGAGAATTTCCTAGCCGTAAGAACTTGTGGCTGGCTTGTTCCATCTTTCTGATCTTTCAGCTTTTACCCCAATATCTGGCTCTGGGTTGTTTTATTAATAAGAACATTTATCAATTCATGTTACAGCCTATGATCATACCAGAGTAATACTGGCTTCCTTTTCTTCATCTGTCATTCAGGTTGTGTATGGCCTTACTGATTCCTGCCCACATTGTACTGATTACTATAAGAGTGATGTGTACAGTTGTAGATTTGTCCATCCCTTCTTGCATCTCAGTCCATTCTTGATTTACATGTGTTGAGGTTCTGCTGTTAAGTGTGTGCATACAGAGGCTTGCCATGATTTTTGGTGATGTCCATCTAGGTCTCTGGTAATATGCTTTATTGTTTATTTGGTTTCGTACAGACACAGTCACTCAGGCTTTCACTTCATTGGTTTTCAAATTATGTATTTTTCCTATTCTTTCCTTTTTAATCTATTGATAACTTTATATATAAAGTGCATTTTGCAGATGGTATAGAATTGGGTCTCACCTTTTGTTAATAAAATATACTGTTTCTATTTCATTAGTAGTTTAGGTCATTTGTTTTTGTTATGTCATTGAATTAAATATACATATTTATTTATATATTATACTAGTTGATTTTCTTCTTTATAAAAGCACTTGATTTTATCTTTTTAAAATTCTTATTTTAATTTGTTCTTTGAAATCTTTGAAAATTTTTATACATCTATGCAATGATCAGATTCACCCCTCACTCCTTCTAGACCTTCCAACTTATCTCCCTCCCAACTTTATGTCCTTTTATATTTATTTATTTAACCCATTGAGTCTTAAAAATGGCTGTGCTTAAGATTCCAAATCAGGGCTTGGGATGCAATAGAAGCTTGCCTAATAGGCACAAGGTACTGGGTTTGATCACCAGAGCTACAGAAAAACAGGCAAGGGAGTGTTCACCTTGGAGTAATCCCAGCATTGAGGAGAAGTAGAGGCAGGAGGATCTTCCACAGTAAATTGAATTCAAGGCCAGCCTGGGCTACAACAGAGAAAGAGAGAGAGAGAGAGAGAGAGAGAGAGAGAGAGAGAGAGAGAGAGAGATTCCATTTCAGACTGAAAGCAAGCACACAGAGCTTTGGATGCTGACTCTGCAGGAGAAGGACACAGGTTCCATGACTTCTGAGTAATGCTCTACTTGTTGAGCAGTCCTATCTCCAGATAACTTTTGATGAAATCACTAACTTTTTGTAAAGACTCTTTGGAGCTGAACACTATCTGTAGTTGTGAGATAAGGAATAGAGACAGGAGATCTATTTTCTCCACCAATGGCCTTGATGCTTTAGGAGTAGTTGGCAGAAAGCTGGGCACACATCACAACAGCTGAGGCTCTGGAAGAAGGCTGCACTCATCTGAGTATGCACCAGGTGCAGGAGCCTTGAGGATGGAGGTCAATGTCCTACCTGTTCAATGTTGCCTACATCTGCTAAGATATTCTACTTTACTTTCTTTTCCTGACTTCTTTTGGCTCAGTTAGACATTTTTAATATCTTGCCTTCATCTTGACTGCTGGTTTATTTTTTATATCTCTTTTTCACTTTTAATAACTGCTGTCGAGTTTATGATGTATCTCTTTAACTTACCACAGTCTTCCTTGACATAATTCTCTACCACTTCACATGCAGTGGTAGAACCCAAGAACAGTGTGTGTCCGTGTCTTCTTTCCAACTTTGGTGTGATAGCTGACATATATTTTACTTCTACAGATGCTATAAACCCCAAATATATTATTACTTTTTAAAACATCTCAGACAGTCTATTATATTTTAAAGCAGTGTTAAAATCCATTTTAAAATGTCTTTTATAGTTACACAGAGTTTTACATTTTTAAGGGACATCATTTCTTTGTGTAGATCCAAATTTCCATCCCATATCATGTTTCTGTTCAGCTGCCACAGGAGAGAGGAACAAGACCCATCCCTGAAGCCCAGCCACACAGTCTACTTAAGGCTATGGTGGACAGGGAGGGAAATCCCTGAACCCTCCCAAGCCTCGTTCAGAACATGGCAGCAATGTGATGCTGGAGACCAGAAAGAATGGAAACAAGTGTTGTGTAGGCATCCAGGAGCTGCCAGGAACTGGACATGAAGGAAAGACCCATGGCATGCCAGACCAACACTGCGCATGAGATGACACCAGAACATCTCTACAGGATTCAGAGCCAGCAGAGCATCTGCAAAGAAGGAAACCAACGAAACACCCTAACCTACATCACTTCTTCACTAGATTAGTTCAGCACCAACACTAAGACTCTGGTGGGAAAACAAGTGTGCCCATTCTCAAGAATAAAGTTCACTGACCTCAACCTCTTTTTTTCTGCACACAGTATCTGGCATGCAATAAAAACTGTTACACATGGGAGGTTACACACATGGGAAGAATAGATTAATCCAATATTAACAAGAGATAGACAACTAACAGAAACCGACTTTCTGTTGGAAATACCAGATCAGAACCATCAAATTACTATGATTAGAACTAGTCAGCTAGCTATGAAGTTTTGTGTCCACACCTGCTGTAGGTAGCTTGTGTCGATTGTTTCCAAAGGTCCATGTGTTGAAGGCTTGGTTTCCAGCCTGTGTTACTATTGAGAAGTGGTGGAAATGTCAGGAGGTGGCATTATCAGAATGAATTTTGTCACTTAGGATACACCCTTGAGGAGGCATAAGTACACCAGTCTCTTCTTTACCTTTTGTTCACGTGGTTAATACTCAGCCACTATGAGTAGAGCAGTTCCCTATCATGATGCTCTGCTTTGCAACAGGCCCCAAAGCATCAGAGCCAACCAACCATGCATAAAAACCTCTGGGGCCATCAGCAAAATAAACACTTCATCTTATCAGGCTGATGACCTCAGGCCTTTTGTCATAAAGACACAACACTAGCACTGTGAGTGCTGCAGCTTAGCTAGGGTGCATCTTCACCAACTTGAGTTTTCCAGGCTCCTTCCTTGCTTCTGGTATTTCTCATGAGTACAAAACTAAGGACCCTAAAATAGAATTTGCAAAAAGTTAAATTAGATATAATCATCTCAAGAGGTGATTGGACCATGAGGGCTCTAACCTATTCAACAGATTAACCTGTCCATGGAGTCAAAATCTGATGCTCTTACTTGTAGTTGTTGGGGGTGTAGGATCTGAGTGGTTGGAATAAGTAGGTCACTTGGGGCTTGCATTTAAAGAGTATCTTGTCATTGGCAACCCGTGTGTGTGAGTGTGTGTGTGTGTGTGTGTGTGTGTGTGTGTGTGTGTACATACATGTGTAGAGGCCAGAGGAGGATACTGTGTGTTCTGCTAAATCACTCTCTCACTTATCTCTTGATAAGGATCTCTCACTGAACCCTGAACTAACCCATGACCTGTTTATAACAACGCTTGAAGAGCACTGGGTTACAGGGATGAGATTGGACCACTCCTAGTTTTCTATGTGGGTGCTGAGTTCTCATGCTTACACAGCAAATGCTCTTACGTGGTGCACCAGCTCCTCCTCTTCTTCCCCAACGCCCCCCCCCCCCGATTCCTGGCTTCCATAGGGTAAATAGCTTCACACACACACACACACACACACACACACACACACACACACACACACACACGACTCTCTTCCCCTGTGGAGTTCTGCCTCACTGTGGAATTGAGAGCAATGGAGCCAGACATGCACTAACCTCTGAAACCACGATCCAAGATTCTCCCTGCTCTAAGTTGCCTTTTGAAGCTGTTCCCTCACCATGATGACTAACACAACTAGCCTTCAGGACTCATCCACTGTAGCTCACCACTCCGATGACCTTAAGAAAACTTGTCATTTTGTAGATAACCTATTTTGTAGATTATCTGGGAAAGGCATTCATTTGTGGAATTTCTATGTCCAAAGTAGAAGTGAGACTAGCTCGACACAGTAAATCTAAGTGATTTGGGGACATTGGAGTGAACATGTGCAAGAGACAGTTGAATGTATGAGTTTGGAAAGAAAATGGAGGTTGGAACTTGTTTCAGTCTGTGGCATGACAAACTACTAATCATGTTCTGTGGCCCAAAGCAATGCTTGTTTTGCTCATGAATCTGCAATTTAGACAGAGTTGGGTGAGAAAGCCATGTCCACGCTCCATGTGGCATCAGCTTAAGTTGGTCCTGCCAGGATGAGATCTGTGTCTAAGGCGGCCCACTTACTCACAGCACTGGCAAGTTGGCCCTGGCTGCCAGCTAGGATCTCAGCTGGGTCTGAGAATGGAGAGTGGTACCTCAGTTTCTGTCCCTGTGAAAAACCCTTTCTAGTGGCTCTCTGCTAGAGTACCCTTCCTCTTGACCTGACTTAAGTTCAAGGGACAGCATCCCAAGAGAACCTTGTAGAGGTTGATCTGTCATGTCTAACCATCCCTTGGAAATCCCGTAGCAACAAGCCCTCCAAAGCCTCATGGGAGAGAGCAGGAATCCATCTCTCAGTGGGAAGAAGAGTAATTTGGGGTTGGAAATACTGATGAACTATTTATGGAAACTTGATCTGCCTCACAATTAGGATGTAAATGCAGGGTGATGAGGACTAGATACTGTGTGGATCACACACTGGGAAACTTGGACTCCTGTTTTGGTAATCTGGGTGAATATCGGATTGAGTAGATTCATCTTTCATCTTCAATAAAAGTGAATTTAAACTCCTAAAGGCCAGTGTAAACAGTTAGTAGAATGTACTGAAACAAGAGGGAGCTTGAATACTGAGTTTAAATCCCATCTGCATCACTTCTGACTTGGTTGACTTTAAATAAGTTACGTGCTTCATTTTCTTCATGTCTAACAAGACAATCCATACCAAAAGACTCAGCAGCATTCCTGGCAGATAGGTAAAGTGTAGTATATGCTAGTGATATATAAATATATGTAATAACAGAGCAGTCTTGATCCAGAGGCATGATACACCAGTGCTGGCCACTAAAAACATTTCCAAATCAAGATGCACACGTTTTAGTTTAAATACAAATAAGCTAATTATATTTCTTATCTTATAACAACAGAATGTGGTGTCTGTGAGCATCTTCAGTGTCAGAGCCCAGAAGTTCATCCTTTATTAGTGACAACAGAGTAGATGTTGAAGGCAGTTAGGAAAGCATACTGTAGAGCCTCAACCAGGAATTCAAGCCACTAGTCATATCTACCTCAACTCCACAGACACACAGTTTTTCCTCTACCTTAGAGAGGGAAATAACAAAGATGAGGATAAAAAAACAAATAAACAGGCATTTCCCCTGGATATTTCCACCTACAGCTGATTACCTGTCCTAATGTTTCAGGTTGGCACCTACAACTAAGAAGAAATGCAAGAATATTCTAAGTTATCACTTTTATTGAGAATGATCAAAGCACCCAGCAGTGTTTAGCGAGATTCCTTAAGGAACAATTACCAAGGCACTGAAAGCCAAGGATTCCTTATATGCTAATAGCAGAAGTAGACTACATCATAATAAAGAGCTTATGACCTCCGGCCTTCCAGTGTTGAACTCAGCTCCTCTCCTTTCCTGTGGCAAGCTTGTTTTAAAAGCAAAAAATATGGTACTGCCTCATTCATGGGCCTGAAGAAAAGTGGAGAAAGAAGTTAACTGTGTTAGGAGATGCCTCTGATTTGGGAAAGCCTCCCCCGCCCTTTTTTAGAAAAGTGTCTAGACTTTTGACATTGTGACACAATGTTGTCATCTACAAAGTTCACACTCAAAACCTATACAACTGAGTTACAAAAGAAATCTCTCTCTCTCTCTCTCTCTCTCTCTCTCTCTCTCTCTGACACACACACACACACACACACACACACACTTTAGTGTTTTAAGTAAGTTTTTATTTCATGTTTGGACATGTTCATAGCTATCCTTGGCCACATGAGACTGCAGGAAGCAGGCTGGACACACCTGACTGTTAGTATCTCCTTATTCTCTCACAGGTATTGGGATATTAAGCACTCTCTATGTATGCAACTTTGTTTTGTTTTCCCTGAAGTTCCCTTGTGCACAGGGATAGAACAAGGCAATGGGCACAGATCAAGAGACCTGGTTTGTAGTCTCTAGGTTTGGAATCCCATGAGGAGGGAGGTCTAGACCATAGGGCCCCATGAGAACCTAGATTTCCTGGCCTCTTATAGCCTTCCCAGAGTAGTTATGAGACGCAATTGTACTGGCAATGGGCCCCAGGATGTTGTGGTCAATCAAGACAGGATATTCCAAAGTATCCCAGCAGAGAGCAGGGCCTTCTATATAATGGCAGCCACGGAGAGATGATGCTAACAGCTTAGGTTGGCACCCTCCCAGCTCTTTCTGTAATTCCAAATCTTCTTTGGATATTTCATTATTCTGGGATGAGACACCCAGACTCCATATGCCACCAAAGAATAGCAGGTTGGATGTTGCTGTAGAAACAGGCAATGAATGCCCTTACAGGGGCCACTGCTTTAACATGCAAGGAGTTTTCAGTCTTGCAAAAGTCCCTGTCATAGGAACATGGACACTAGCTCCATAGTAAGCCAGCTCCATCTGTAGTTTATCATTAAAGAGTCAGTGGTGATGCCCAGGTCTAGGAGCCACATCACTGTGCACACCTGGAGTTGAGTCCTGGCTGGAGTATCTGCTCACTCTCATTTGCTTTCCAGGAACTTGTTGTCTCAGCTAGAGATTGGATTTAACATCAAAATCCCCAAATATACAAAGATTAAAAGGTAGTCACAAACTTCAAAGTGTCATTAGAGAGAAAAAACATGAAACAGAACTAAAGGAACAGAACAAAGGGAGCAGGGTCAGACATGAAGTAAATAGGCCATTGCCATGAGATGAAGCACACCTATTGGTTGATGGGCTCCACCTCTATCCATGATTACCTTTGCCCACATAAGCCATTTTTCTGGAGCACACATTGTCACCTTTCCATCACTGATGTGTCTTTAACTCAACCTGCCCCAGCTACAGGTTCCAAAGTGTCCACTCCTGTAGCCATCTCTGGATTAGCCACTGAAACAAAGTCCTTGCCTAGAAATTTGGAAGACAGCTCACATTGGTTTTGGTCATCCCTTCCATAAGCACCTACAGAGACCTGTGTCCCATTTTGTGTCCCGAAAGTCAAAGAAACTGGGAATTTGGAAGACAGAAAAGGGAGGATGGGCAGAGAGGAGAGCTAATGGATGATCCAACAGGTGGTACCCCTCCCCTAGTTCTTTTGGGGCCCTGTAGCCTAGGTATTCCCCACCCATGGGTTATGAGGTTAACAGTGTGTCTTCCATAGACTCTCTTTTTACTCAGGTTATCAATGAATCTGTGCTTGTCCTACAGAAAAATCCTATCAAATACCTACAGAGTATTGCAGACATGTGCTCAAAGCATTACTTTTATGTTTCTTTCAACTCCTTGATCAGTGTTTAACACATAAAGTCCATTTCTCTTAACTATGGTGTTGAGTAAGTTCTGTGCACATTTACACAACAATGGTATGTTGGAAACATCAAAATCAACAGCCCCCAGAACTAAGCACTCTGGTCAGTCCTCTTAGGTAACTGCTCTTCTGACTTACCCTAATAAACATTTCTACATTCTTTCATTGGTTTTCTTACATTAAAACAAACAAACAAACAAACAAAGCTCAATAAAAATACTCCATTCAACATGACTGTGGGAAGATGCAGGGAGGAAGTGGGATTGACAGGGGCAAGAAGTAGGTAAACGAGGGCTGGGGGTAAGAGTAATTGGAATGCATTATACATGTGTGTAAAACTGTCAAAGAATAAATTTAATAGAAGTTATTTAAAATATTCCATTCAGAAAACTAGAGAAAATAACATGACCTATGTGGATGCAATTTCCAGATAGAATACAATGCAGACATTTTGTCAGAAGCTGAGTGTCCCTTATCCAAAGTGCTTAGGCCCACAGGTGTTACTGATTCAGAATTGTTTAGTGTACTGGGAGGAGGGGAATTGGTTTAGCTTGCCAATTGTATATCCATAATCCAGTTGAGTAATCTTAATATGAAAACCCTCAATCCTCAGTGTCCTGACACTCAAAAAGATTTGTATTTTAAAGCATGTCAGACTTTGGATTTGGGATTCAGGCTATTCAACTTGGACTTACTTTTACTCCTGGCCTTGGAAACTTACCAGGAGAATGTGGCCTACAGAATCAACTAAGCAGGGCTCATAGGTGCCCACAGAGACTGAAGTGACAATTCAGCCACCTGGATGGGTCTGCATACACCTGTTAGGTTCTCTGAATATATGTACCATATTGTACATTGGTTGGCTTGGGGATTTTGTGGGACTCCTAACATTGGGAGTGGTGGTGACTCTTTCGCCTGATCTTGGGACCCTTTTCCCCTACTGGGTTGCCTCATCTAGTGTTGATATGAGGGTTTGTGCATAGTCTTACTGCATCTTTTTATGCCATGTTTAGTTGATAGTCCTAGGATGACTGCTCTTTTCTGAAAGGAAACAGAGAAGCAGATGATCTTGTGGAGAGGGAAGGTCGGGAAAGACTGAGAGGAGTGGAGAGAGGGGAGGTTGCAGTCAGGATGTAATGTATGAGAAAAGAATAAACAAACAAAGACAGACAGACAGACAGATGATAGACGAATTTACTTTATTTAAGGAATCCTTAGCAGTTCCAGGATTCTTCAATCTGAGTATTCATGACTTCCATCAATTAGAGAACATCTCTACACATTATTTTGTGTTGAGTTCTTCCTCAACCACATGTGAGCTATAACACACATATAAAAAAGTTTTCAAAGCACTGAAATACAGTTTCTAATTAGTGGAAATATATGACCCATGTAACCAGAACCCAAGAGACATATCATGGCCAGCTCTCCAGGAGCTGTCCTCCAGCCCTTCCCCACCAGAATTAACTACTGTGTTGTATTTTATGATAGTGACTTGCTGGATTTTCCTCAGAATTTTAACATGACAGGATACATCACCAACTGCCAAGGTTTTGTTTTGCACCTGTGTCTTTGTGTTTTTCTAACACTTTTTGTTTACTAGCCTGCAGTTCTGTAAGATCACACTCAGAAACAGACTTATTTTCTTTGTAAATTGCTATCCCCCGCTGTTCGTGGGATGATTCCTTTTTTAAGGTACAGTCAGGTTTTTGTTTTTGTTCTAACTTAGCTTTTTAGGTTAGTGCACACTGTGCTGGGTTTCGTCATGGCACCTTCACATGTATGCGTCATTATACTTGGCCCATTTGTCTGTTGATAGACATTAAGGCTGGTTCCATTTGCTAACTATTATGAATGGTGTAACTAAAAGCACCGATGTGCAAGCATCTCTGTGGTATATTGACTTAGAATCCTTTGGATATATACCCAAGAGTGGTATAGCTGGCTGATAGGTAGTTCTATATTCTGCTTTGTTTTGTTTTTTGCTTTGCTTTGCTTTTGTAGAATCTCCTACTGATTTCCATAATGGCTACACAAGTCTGCCATCAGTGTATAAAGGTTCTCTACCTTGCTGGCAACAGTTCCTGCCATTTACTTTCTAAATGATGGTCTTTCTGTCTGGGATGAGGTGAGATCTCAAGCGATTTTGCATTTCCTTGATGGCTGAGAATATTGAATACCATGTCAAGTGTTTATTGACCATTTTTTGTATCTCTCTTTTAAGAACCATCTATTCAGTCAGTTAGCCCATTCACTCACTGAGTGATTTGGTTGTTTAGTGTTTAATTTTTGTAGTTCTTTGTATAGTTTGGATATTAATCCTGTATGATGTGTAGTTAGTAAAGAAATTTTAAAAAAGCGTTCCCAAATCCTCCTGAATTTTAGGCATCCTACTGGAGGTGTGCTACTCTAGATATCATGGATAGCCCTGGGACCTCAGAATTCTTAGAATCTCTAGCAATGAATTACAGATAAAGTGGCTCCAGCAGTCTACCCTCTGCTATCCCAGCTGAGAGCAATCAGATTCCACTGTGATTCCTGGTTAATGGTGACTATTTCCCAAAACCAAGGGCAGGGTCATCCACCCTTACGACCTTGTCTGCCTGAGCCAACCTCTTGCTCTCTGTACTTTTATGCCTATCACTTTCCAGCTCTCCTGCTCTCCACTCCTACATTTCAGCCTTCCTTCACCCAAAGGCCTTAGCAAGACAAACTAAAGCTCCTGACTTGAGGGTGTTCCCTGATATCAAGTCGCTGGGACAACTCAGTGTTTAACAAAAGATTCTCTGAAAATGGGACCTGGCATTTGCCACCAGGTCGCATAGCATTATGAAATAGATTCCTCCCCGACTGCTAGAAGAAGCACGGATCACCAAAATCTGTAACTGGGTTTGATCTTTGTAGGAGGTGTGGGCTTGGCTTGAGGGTAGGACTGCCTGGTCTTCATGTGGCTTACCTTTGGGAAGTGGATCCTGAGTCCCACTAGGGAAGTATGTGGCTGAGGCTGTGTTCAACTTGCCCATCTTTGCTTCTGCTCATTTCCAGAAACCCCTCTCACCCTTCAGACTTCCTCAGTTTTTCCTCTAGGTCTTTCTTCAGGATTCTATATATTTGTCTCATTATGATTCTCTCCTGCTCTGGCTCACACAGAAGCAGCCTTTCAGTATATGTTAAAGTAAGGTCTTTGTTGGGGCATAGATTTTGTATTTATAGAATGCTTATAAAAATAGTACTGAGTCTCTAGCTGCCCCTACCCCTCCAATTTCTGGCATCAGTATTGCCCTTATTGTTTCAATGCACAGATCAATACTGGCACTTTATTCATTCTTTAATTATTTCAGACTTACTTATTTTATTTTTATGTCTATGAGCAATTTACCTGTATGTATGTGTGTATGTATGTATGTATGTATGTATGTATGTATGTATATATGTATGTGCACCATGTGCCTGTCTGATGCCTGTGGAGATCAGAAGAGGGTACTGGATCCCCAGAACTAGAGTTATAGATGGTTTTGTAAGTCATAATGTCAGTGCTAAGAGTGAAACTGGATTTTCTGAGGGAGCAACAAGTGCTCTTAACTGCCGAGTTATCTCTCCAGCCCTGCCTCATTTGCATCTTATTAGTCTGTACCAAATATTCTTCCGTGGTGGGATCCCACCTAAATGTCACCTTACATTTTGTCACCGTGTCTCTTTGAGCTCTTCTGAGGCTATGGCAGCTTCTTAGGCAGTCTCTGTTTTGGAGCACAACTCTCTGGAAGAGTCAAGTACTGTGCAGGATATCCTTCAATTTGGATTTATCTAACATTTGTCTCGTCATTTGACTAAAGATGCTCACTGGGGGAAGGAAAATTGCAAAAAGAGAGAGCCATTACCCTGACAGTAGAGCAAGGCCCCCTGAGATCAGCACGACACATGGCTGTTAATATCAGCTTTGCTGTCCTGATGCTGGGTGACATTTGTCAGGTTCCTCTGCTGTAAAGATACTTTATTTTAACCCCTCACATTCAAAATTGTACTAATTGGCACGAAGCCTCAGGATTGCAGTCTAGGGAGATGAGAGACAGTGCTCACGTCCTTGAGAGCAAAGCGCATACATACATCACTTGGAATTACTCTGCGTGAGAGAGTTGCCTCTTCGCTGCCACTTATTTATTCAACCATTTATTTATGCCTGTGTAGACTCATGGGTGTTTATTTGTGAGTTGCAACCCAGTATGACTTTGTTTTGTGACTACAACTGTTTCAGCCACAGCCATTGTGAGTCTTCTTAGGCAGCTCCTTTGTCTTTTCAGTGTGTGTGTGTGTGTGTGTGTGTCTGTGTGTCTGTGTGTTTGTGTGTGTACATGAAGTGTGTTTTGTTAAAGATTTTTAAAGTGTTAATATAATCATATATGTGCATATGTGGATGTATACGGTGTTTTATGAGCAGAGGAATGTGTTGCAGTGGAGTTGTAGTTACAAGTAGTTGTGAGCTGCCCAACATGTATGCTGGGAACCAAAGTCGGGTCCTCTCAAAGAACAGAAAGTGCTCTTAACCACCAAGATATCTCTCCAGGTTTGTATGGTGTGTTTCAAATATCTCTTTACCTTCTGACACTATACACTCCACACTCACCATGTACAGCTCCTGCTTTAATATTAGAATCAATCATTTCTCCAAGATGTTCCACTTCTGTTATTTTTAGGATAGTACAAGCCAATAGGTGAATGATATCTGTGGGGATGTGCAATAGTTCCCTCAATCCAAGGTTTTGTTTTCCATGATTTCAGGTGCCCAGTCTGAAAATATCACATAGAAAGTCCAGAAGTAAATAATTCATAAGTTTTAAGTTGTGTGATGTTCTGAACAGTGTGGTGAAAACATGTTCCATCACATGTCATTCCACCTGGGTATAAACCAGCCCTTCTGCTGATAGTATGTGTCTATAAGAGAAAGAACAAGTTCACTTTTCATTACACTATTCTATTAACTATTCTTTTTAAGTCCTTTATTATAAATAAGGTGATAATGCTGAAAAAGTAAACAACCATTAAAATATGGCTGCTCCAAATAACTAACTCAACAGTCAAAACTCAAACTCTCTCCTCAGACATCAGCACTATAGGGCTGGGAAGGCAGCTCAATGGTGGAACTAGTCTAGAGCACATGAGGTCCTGAGTTCAATCCCTAGCACTGGGGGAGGCAGGGAGCAAAAAACATTAGTTCTATATATGTACATCCTTCTACTTGGTAACATTTTATAGTGTGTCATTTTGTCTAAAGGCATATTACATTAAGCATAGTTTATTTAAATTAAACCTGGCATGACAATGTTTGAGTGTCTAAGCACCACTAGACTAGTAGTTTGATTACCCTAAGAAATTTCCATTTTTGACTAAGTGAAAAATGTTCACACAGTTACTAACTTCCCTCTTTAGATGTCACCTCTAGACCTCATGGATGCTTCCTCCTTTTCTCCACAAGCAAAAGCAGCTCACACATTCCCCGAGTGTCAGAACTAAAGAGTAGCTGCCTGTGTCATCCTTCCAGCTTCCGTAAGCCCTCCAAAACCTGCCCCAATAATGTTCTTGTTTTTGGTTTGTCTGTTTTGTTTTTGGCAGTAGTTGAGATCTGTTCCAGTTGTTTTTAATTACTTCTTCCTTCTGCCATTCCTTTCTCTTGGAATCTTTGAGCTTTTTTTTTTTTAAGTTCAGAGTCTTTCATCCATATTCCTTCTCCTTTCTTCAAGGCTGTCAATCCAGCTCTAAGTAAGTTTCTCTGAGTTTTCCAACGGGTTTTAGAGCCATAATTTGCCCCTTTAACAAAAAATAGTTTTGCCTCATTCAGACTCACAGGGAAATGCCCACCCTTGTTCCCTAGAAGATAGTGAGAGAGAGGGTTCCCAGAACCACAACGTCAGCTCTTCCTGTGTCCAGACCATACCGGCTTCAGTGAGTTCTACTCCACCCAGTTTACCCGTAAAAACATGTTGCTCCTTTTCCCATCAAGATATGATGGCACAGTAATAGGAATGTGTTCTATTACCAGAACATTCTCACTTTTCTGGTGCAGTCACCCATGTAGTTTAACTTTCTTATAAATCCGACTGGAATACCTGAAAAAGTTGTAAATTTTGATGTGGTTTCAGGGGATTAGAGTTCATGAGAGTGGAGCAAAGGCATGGTGCAGGAACAGCCGAGAGTTTACATCCTGAGCCACAAGTAGGGGGCATATAGTGTGTAACTTATAAAGTGCAGCACATGATAGGTTTGTTCATGAAGACTCCCGAGTCTATACACAGAGCTTGGTGATAATCCACAGTTTGGGGGTCTCCAGAAGATATTTCCCAGGGTAAATGGAGACAAATGTAGCTGTTTCTCACCTTTGCAGCTTAGGGAACAATAAGAGACCTTTGTAAGTTTCTGTGTCTATAACAAGCTAAAGACAAATGCACACTGTGCCTGTAATACCAACTGGTTACAGTGTGGGTCATCGCTTTTTCCTCCTGTTCATCTGTAGGCTCTACTCTTAGAGTGAGAGAGCGGCTCCTGCCATCTGCCCTCTGCACACGATTTCACCGGGCACTTAGAGAAGACGTCCAGAGTTAACAGCCCAGGCCCCGTAGAAAACACCTGACAAATACAAAGTGCTTGTGTGCACTTGCCTTCGGTCTCATAGACAGATTTCTAAGGCTCTTTAGGCTGACATCCCTTCATCTTTTTCAGGGATTTATTCCACATATTTATGATTCAGTCAGTAGGAACCTTTGGCATTCCATCCTGAGATGCGCAACTTCCTAAACCCGCCTTGTAAAAACTGTATTAGGACCCACTGTGTTGTGAAGTTACAAGAGTTTCCATCAATACAAAGTGTCACATATTCATCACTCGGAACAGTTTATTGCCCTGGAAGTCTCCCTTCTGTCACACCTATTAAACCTCCCTACATTGCCACCCTCTGGCAACTGTGTATCTCTCAACTTACTTGTCCTAGAAAACCATGTACAGCTGCTCCTCAACTTATAAGAGGGCTGGTCCCAATAAGCCCAGCATGCACTGAAAACACTGAAAGTTGAAATGCATTTGATATGCCTCATCCTAATAGCTTAGAATGCCCAGCCTGCCTCAAATGTATTCAGAGAGCTTATATAAGCCCACAGCTGGGCAAAATCACCCAACTGTCAATGGACACAGCTAAGAAATGTGACTGTATGTAGCCTGTGCATACTTGCAATTATTTCTGTCTCCATCTGTGTATCTGTGATATTGTCTGGCCTGAACCCAATGTCAGTGCATTCATTCTAGCTTCGCTGCCCTGTGCATTTGTAAACTCTCTGATGAGGAGGAACCGGGCTTCCACAGTATCCTCACTTTTTAACATATTTGCTCAATCCTAGGATGCTTGTATGTCCCAATGGGAAACAAAATTGTCACCTACAGTTCTGTCCTCAGGTTAGGTCAGTCTTCAGGTACTGGGTAATCCTCTGGCACAGGTCCATCCTAGGCTACAGGTCAACCCTCAGTTATAGGCCAATCCTTGAGTACAGATCATTTTGTCTTTAGTGCTACATCATTCTCCAGCATTTCTTAGGTCAGCTCTACCATCCCGCAGCCCTTCAATTTTGTCAAGCAATACATTTCTGACATACTCATTTGTTACAGATAACATTCTGTTCTAGCATCCTAGTTTATTTTTTTAAGGAAAAAAAGAAAAAAGTTTTGTATATATTAAAGTTTGCTCTTCATGACATAAATTTCCATGGGTTATGACAAATGCATAGAATCCCACATCGGCTGTCCAATTTCAGAGAGCTGCTGTCTTTATCTCTATTTGAATCTATGAACAAACGCAAAGCCCACAAATGCTCCACTGTATCTTTTTTATTCAACGTAGTTTGCAAACTTCATCCATTTTATTGGCATAACTAGTTTATTTCTTGTTGTTTGCAATGGTCTATCATTCAAATTTATTTCTACTTGTTATAAGGTGGATATTTGGGCTGCATCCAAGTTGGAACTATTCTAAAATGCTGCCATACTGACCTGAGCTCATGGACCTGGACCAACAGTTAAGGAGCCTGCATGGTACCGACCTAGGCCCTTTGCATGTGTGTGACAGTTACGTAGCTTGGTCTGTTTGTAAGGCTCCTAGCAGTGAGATCAGGACCTGTTGCTAGTGCTTAGCTGACTTTTGGGAACATGTTCCCCATGCTGGATTACCTCTCCCAGCCTTGATGCAAGGGGAGGGGCTCGGTCTTGCCTCAACTTGATGTTCCATGCTTTGTTTAAGCCTGTGGGAGGCCTACCCCTTTCTGAATAGAGGCAAAGAAGGAGTGAATGGAGAAGAAGCAGATGGGAGATGAGGAGGAGGGAATGTGAGGAGAGGAAGAAGAGGAAAATGTGGCCTGTATGGAAAATGAATGAAAAAATTTTAATTAAATAAAAAAAAATGCTGCTGTAGCCTGGCATGGTGGCACACATTTTTAATTAATGTCAGCACTTGAGGGACAGACACAAGTGAATCTCTGAGTCTAAGGCCAGCCTGGCCTACATGTCGACTTCTAGGCTAATGGCAAGACCTTTATTTGAGGAACAGCAAGAACGTTGCCATGGCATAGTTTTGGTCAATGGGTGTAATCATGGCCATCATGTTTCTCAGCTCACACTCTCAATGCTTTTGTTTCTGGCAATTTTCTCTTTAGTGCTAAATTCTGTGTTTTAACCAATTCTTTCCCATTAATGTGGCTCTTCTGAGTATTTATCATGGAGGATTCTGTGTTAACCTCACCCATCATCTTACAGAGCCAGAAACATACCATCTACATTTAGAGAAACTTTCTAAGATGGAGGTACCACTGTCCATTCAGTCAGGTAAGAAATTAAAAGCCAGGAAGGAGAAAACCATTTTCCCTGGGGGCAGCTGAAACCTGTGTCCGGTTAGCTCTGGTCTCTGGAACCCAGAAACTGTGGCTTCTTTTGAACTCTGTGTAAACTCTGGCCCCAAACTACAACCTAAAAATTCCGCTCTATCCTTCATATACCAACCACCCTTCAACAGTGTCCATGTGGCAGTGTTCTGAGCCATAGACTCAGTGTGTAGGATCTCTGCCTGTCTTGGTGTGGTATGATTTGACCTTTGGCCTGAGGTATGGGAGTTTGAAAGGATAGAGGAAGAAAAAGCAAAGGCAAGGGGTCAGGGGAAATAGGAAGAAGGAGCTGAGTCCTGGCACTATTTCACAAAATCTAGTGGATTTCATTCTCCCCACAACCCAAGAAACCAAGGCTCTACCTGCCGCAGCAGCAGCATCCTTAATGCGCCACTTGACAACCTGCAAAGTCTATGTTACCATAGAGAGCTGCTCCAAGGATGTCTCCAGAGTGTATGGCTTTTGTGCACAATGCAGACCTTGCTCAGTACTGGATGCCTTCACCCCATAACTATGGCAAAAAAAAAAAAAATGGGAAGGCTGTTACCTTCCCAGGATTAGAGAACCGGGTCCTTGTCAAGATTTTAAGTAGACAAGACTTTGGGACCAAGTCTTTTGCAACTGGCTGGATGATAGTGAGATGTGTGAACAGTCTATCCTCCAACATCCTTTAACTGCATGGTTTGGTACTCAGAATCCTTGCTTCTATCTATTATGACACTATTGGCTGTGAACCAGTGGGCTTTGTAGGCTTATTAGAAGAGATTTAAGATGAAGAGGCTCAGACTCACAGAGGTTAAGCTAAGACCTAAGCTTAAGACTTCTTTAAGACAGTCCCACTATGAAATTCTAACTGGCCTAGAACTTGTTGTATGGACCATGTCAGCCTTGAACTCACAGATTTTTTTTTTTTTGCCTCCTGAGTGCTGGGCTTACAGGCATGTGTCACCACAACCAGCTTGGAATCTCCTAAATCAAGATCTTCTGACTCAGTGCCTAACTGGTTCCATTTCTCCCTGCTGCAAATAAAACTGCTCTGAAGCCAGTCACCTAGAATGGTGGTGTATGGCAGGATCTCTACTGGACCAGATGGCAGGACATCTAAATCCTCATGCACCCAGCCTGATGGGGAGAGAACCCTGAGGCCTATTGCCTCCTTGAGGGCTCAGCCTCCCAAGAGAATGTAATGGAGGAAGGATGGGGGCTAGTGATAACCAATACAAGGAGTCTGGATACTGTGGCCTTGGAATCTCTGGGCTGTCAGATAAGAATCTACTGTCACAGCTGATACCTTTGGTCACCTCTAACATCTCAGCCATCATCTTTCCACCCCCAGGTGTCCTTTTCCCCCAAGGAACTGATTATAAATCTGAGAAGTAATGGACACATGAGCATACATACGTGCCACATAGCCCATAGTCACTTACTAGTAACAAATTTTGGTCATTTTCAAATAATTTCATGTTTTAAACTGAAAATTAGAGACACTTTAATGTTATCCCTAAAATAGCTTCTGTTGCTCGTGTGTTCTTGCATAGAAAGTAATTGCATGTAAGGATGGAAACTACACCTAAGAATTTGCCTTGGATGTCAAGAGGGAGCATCACCAAGAACTGCTATCTCTGTGGCATGTCATATATTCCCCACCCAGACATGCTCAAAACCTTCTGAAGTACAAACTGCTGAAAATTCTGAGAGAACTCTGGCACCAAAGCCCCGCTGCTTATCTGCCCAACATGTAGAGAGTGCAGCTCAGAACAGCACATACCTTGATGTGTGAGCTCCAGGCTTGCAGGTCTGAAAAGCTGAACGGTCATGATCCAATCAGTGAAGTGCCTTCACAGTCCTTAAGACCTGTGTTTACCAGCCTCATCATCAGGCCGTACTCAGTGATAGTCTCTGGATTTGGGGGATGGTCAATCTGCTCAGCTCCATGAAGCCAAGTCAGAGGGAAGGAGGACTACCATCCTGGTTTGTCTGAACTTGAGGACTGAAGGTTTCATGTTTCTGGAGCTCAGGATCATTGGCCACAATTACTAAAATAGGGTCTGGCCCACATCAGAGAAGCTACATCCCTTTACTTGGAAATGTGCTACACTTAGTCAATCAACAAAGCCAACTTCTGGCTTTGACTCCTTGTGGAAGTATGGCAGTCCTAATAGGACAAATAGGAGAATCCGGATTGTCTGTAATCCAGCCCACACTTCTTATAAAGGAAATGTAGAATGTTCACTTGAAAACAGAACCTTCAGCAAATGCTTTGCAGTCTAATGTGGGGCTCCTGTTTTCCAATGACCTGGCTCTCACTAAGTCCACAGACACAAACTTCCAAACCCAAGGCCTCTTCTCTGTCACCCTCCTATGTGATCCTGGAGTCACACAGGAAACCTAAAGAAACAAATCTATCACTCAAGTATTAGAATTCACAAGGGAATTTTGCAAGACCAGTTTAAATCAGCTCATTATCATATACTAGCAATAAGCAACTAGAAATATCAGTTTAAAAATGATGTTTATTGTAGCATTAAAACTCATTTAAGATGTAGCTAGGAACAGACCTAACTAGTGTGTGAGAAAGCTCACTCTGACACCATGGAATCTTAAACTTTGGTGTTGATTCAGATAGAGATAGCTAGACCTCTGAAGCAGTGGGCTGGAGCAGGGCTGAAGAAATTGAAAATCTAACAATTTCCTAGGTGACAGTGATAGTTGGCCTGTGGGCCCCACCTTCAGTTCTCCAGATACTACACACTCCTGGCTCCAACTGTGCTGGTCCCCATCTCCTTACCCTTCATCTTCCCCACTCTTCAGCCTCCATGCATCACTCAGATTTAGATACCCTGTGTATCCCATCCTGAGTTCTCACTCCAGTCTTCAAACTCTCTGCCTTTCCATCTCTCCATCTGCCCTTCTGTCTGTCTGTATCTCCATCTCTCTGCATACCCTCCTTACCTATGTATTTCCACACCCATGTGCTCAAGTGCTTTCTATCAGCCCAGGCCTCTCTTAGGATCTCCATGAAGTAGTATCCCCACTTGCCTCCTGAACTCCTCCCAGGATGCTCTGCAGCCTCTTCAGACCACACTATTTTTAAGCCTCCTTATCCCCAAGTCTCACTGTCCTTAATTTGTTTAAAGCAACCTCTTGGTTCTCCAAACAAGAAACTGAGACAGCTCCCATGACAGCCCCTCTTCCCCAGTTCCTCATTGTTCATTGCTCATAACTCTGAGAACACATTCAGAAAGCCCCATAAGATTCACACACACTAGCAATTTCATCATCAATAGAATCACCGCGATGAACTCACTTTGGGCTGAGCCCAAACTATGGCTTCCAATTTCTCTTCCCTCCTTTATCTCCTCTCTCAGTGAGAGCTGGAGAGTCTAGGGGATCTGGACCTCCATGGCACGCATGAGATAGGTCCAGAAATCCTAACTCTGAGCCTACTACATGTGGAGGGACTTTTGATCTCTTTGGAAAGCTGGACAGTGTCTGCCCAGCAGTTCTGCTTTTCACTTATCTCCCAACCTGACAATGTTTTTTGTCTTCTTGGGGCAGGAAGGGGATGGAGAGAAGATGGGAAATGCCTCTGATTCTGTCCTACCAGAGAGAGGCACAGACATATCCTTTGTCCATAGAAATAGGAGAAAATAAAAGCTGATGTGCACTTTAACCTGCATAAGACCAGTATGCCCTTGAATGAGTCACAGTTCTGACGCTTTGAGCCTCAGTTTCCCCATCCATTAGGAAAAGCCCTTAGGACAAAGGCTGAGAAGGGCCTTCTGTGCTTTCAGATTTGATTAAGTCCTATGAATATGGAAAAGCTGTGCTGCTACAGGTTTTCCAGTTGAGAGCCTGCAGGTAATTTGTCATTTAATTACTTCATGAAAAGTTGGCAGCTTAGCCTTCTCTGGAGGGCCAGAGGATGCTCATGCAAAGATCAGTGTGGCTTGCATCCTACACGGTTGAAAAATGAAGGGAGCAGAGCACTGTGAGTGCAGTTCTAGTAGACACAGAAGAGAAGACTTCGGTTGGGGATATTGCTCAGTGGTGGAGTACTGGCCTAGAGTACTCAAAGTACTGGTTTGATACCCAGAACCACAATTAAACACACCACACACACACACACACACACACACACACACACACACACACACACACAGAGTATATATTAAAAGAGGATCTGGGTGGTCCAACAATGGATATCTTACACTGCACAATGCAAGAATCCTGTAGTTGCTCAGTCCAAGAGGCTGGATGTCTCAGCTGTCCCAGTCTGAAGCTTAAAGACTTGCAGGATTCCTGGAGAACTACTGGTCATTGGTCCATGTTAGGAGCCCAAAGATACTGGTTCTAGTATCAACAAAGTAATGTAACAGAGGCAGCAACAGAGTAGATGAACTTGCCAGCAGGAGTGAAGCAGACTAAACACAAAGTTTTCTTCTTCCTTCTTCCTTTTGTCTAGATTGTCACTAGAAGATGCTGTTCCTGTTTAGCTAGGGTCTTCCTACTTCAAACAATATCACCAAGAAAATCACTCATGGACATTCCCAGAATCTTTTGTTTTAGTTTATTCCAGATCCAGTTAAGTTGATGACAAAGATTTATCATTGTACCCTATATTTATTGAGTACTTACCAGGGATGGGTAGCTAAAATCCATACAGTACAGCCTGGCCAAAATACAGCAAAGGAATTAACTCATGGATATAACCAACTCTAAACACAAAACACAGAAAGTAACCAGGATCCAGTGAAATAAAGGAGTGGGAAGAGAGAGGTATAGGGCCACACCAGGAGGGCAGGGCAATTACTACTAAATCGGAATAGAGCACAGAAGACCTCTTGGAGAAGGCTACATGTGTGCCTACAAGGTGGAAGGTTCTAGACCTACAGAGAAGGGAAGTTCCAGGATGAATGAATGACATGAGCCAAAACAGAGGACTGGAAATATGAGACAAGAACTCATTCTGTTTTACTTGACCCAAAGACACCAAGGAGAAGAGATACAGTGTTTCCAAAACAAGATAATGTCAAGACTTTAGAAGAAGCTTCCTTGTTCCCATTCCCCATCAGCTCCCCATCAGCTTTCCTTACTTGACAGCGACCTCTGTTCTAATTTCTAGCTCAGGCAAATCTACCTGTTCTGGAATTTCATCTAAACACGATCCCCTTGCATGCACCCTTCCTTCTGTTTTGGCTGCCTTTCTTCAGCATGTGATTTTGAGTGACCCATCTGTGTTACAGCACGTGCCAGCAGGCCTCAATTCTCTGCATTATTGCTGATTTCTGACCCAGTGCTTGACTCTGTTGGGATTTATCCATTTTTACAGACTTCTAGGTGGGTTCTTTGTTTTGACTATGGTAGGAAAACCATGGCAGCTCCTGCCTCTTTCTAGCTAGAACTTTCTGTGCCTTGGAAGTAACTAGACAGACACACAGTTTAGAAAGCAGCACTCACTATTTAAGGATTCCTCTTATTCCAGGCACCAGTGACTAAACCTTGGAAAAATGTCAAAACAACTCTAAAATTAGGTCTCTTTGCAACCTGCACGTCCAGCTGTTATGCTCAGTGCTAACCCCCCACCATGAAACTCACTCCATGAATATTCAAATATTGGTATTTCCTCCTTGAAGCCTGTCTCAGTGCAAGCTTCAGTTCCCCTCTTGTGGGTGAGTAAGACTGGCTAGCTCAAGCGTATCTCATTGGTGCCGGGTGGACTCTAAATTCTGGTCAATGAGCCAAGAGGAGGGAGAGAAAGCCTCCTTGGCCAGTCTACGGATGTGTTCATTGGTTTCTTACCCAAGCCTTTAGTGGTTGTCTGTCTTAAAAATGGAGGCTCATAAGCAGAAATCTGGAGAGAGACATAGTTTTGTCAATTTTGTCCAAGAATCTTGTGGCCACCTTGGGATCTTCTGATCCTTGTCCACACTTCATCCAAGTAGTCTATCTCTGATATAGATCCTGTCTCCCCCCCCCCATGTTAATAGTTATCAGTGACTATTAAAATTTAACCACAGACCTTGACCCTAACCAAAATTCATTTATTGCAGAAGAACAAGGTCAGGTGATTGGAACAAGGTCCTATGAGATGGCGGCATGGTAAGGGGACTCTTCATGGAGCTATGAGGAGAGGTCCCCATGCAGCTCTAAGAATCATTTGCTCTCTCCATTGCAATCTTCAGAGTGAGTTCAGAAGTCACCAAGAATACCCTGCTCCCAGGCTAGAGATGTTCTAGAATTCAATATTCCCTAAGCACCAATAGAAATGGAAAAAGGTCTTAAGCCTTGAGCCCAGCTGCTCTGTGTCCTTCTTGCAGCATGAAAGCCTCTGGTTCTGACCCAGAACACTGACAGACAGATGCTTGAAGAGTTAACTCCAAACCTGGACCAAGACTGAGGGAGTGGGGGAGGCTGGGCTCATCCAACCCTAACTGCAACGCAGCCATGTGTAGATGACTAAGTCAGGGTCTGCTGAGCCTCTCTTGTGGCCCGAGCTGGAGATCTAGGCCCTACCCACATCTTCCCAAACATTTTACTTGCTTAACTACCTTTCCAAAAGAAAGACTGAGAGAGAGAGGAGGCCAGGAAACCCACAGGACTTCCTGGAGGATCTACCACTATTCCACAGGTGTATATAGAGCATGAGCTGCCCAGGGCCAAGAGAAGCTGGATTCTACAGGCCACCACCTCCAGGCAGCAGCTTTCCTTCTACATCTCCCTACTGCTCTCATCACTTCTGTCCCTTTTCATTTACACACTGGGACAATGTGAGATGGTAAGGGTGGCTTCTTCATCACTGGTACCATAAACTTGTCTCCAGTGTTAAAAACTCTGTCTAGAGTCGATGGCCTGACAACCTGGCTATGTTCCAGTCCTTCTCTGCCCTGCCCCCCTGTTGCTCTGCATAATGCAGTAGACTGGATAGTACTCAGTGGGACTGGATGCATGGCTGTAGAGTGTCCAAATTGAAAAGGATCCTTCCTTCATGGAAGGAAAAGGTGGACTGACAGGCCAGTGGGTAGAGCATGGGGTGAGTGTACTCAAAGTAATAGATTCCAGACAGGAAAGATCCAGTTCAGTTGACAGTCACCCCCATGGCCTCAACAAGAATCCTTACTCGGGCCTGGCTGAGCCTTGCCGCACTGGACATGACACTGCAGGTCACAGGGAAACTGGTTCTCATTAGCAGTGGGGACTTGTGCTCTCTCCAATCTGCCCAGCCCTGGCTATCCCTGTGGGCCAAGTCATATCTATGACTTCCCGGTGTCTGCCTCCCAAGGTAATTTTGTTTTATCCTTTAAGTGAACCTTGTCATGCATTAGAGTCAGGAAATTATACCCTTCACTGAGCAGCCTCTGTGCTGAAAGGAAGCCAGGTAATGTGATGCTCTGAGCCAAGAGCAGCATTAATGCAGCTACTCATGAGACCCACACGAAGGCTGACTGCAGCTACCCAGACCGTCCCTGCCCACTGGGGTCTCCATCAGCTCTAGGCAAAAAGCTTTGCTTTTTACACTCAGGCTTATCATCATGGGAGGGGCCGATGTGAAGAACCCTCAAAGCTGCAGAGGAGGCTGCTTGAGTTAGACAACCATGAGCAATGGACACTTCAGGGGCAGCCCCTGATGACCCACATCATGGTCCCATTTGGGACTGCTCTTTAGGAGAGCTGTGCAGTCCCTGGCCAATCACACTGCCAAAGGCATTGCAACTGCTGATGATGGTCTGTGTTTAGACACCAATGTTAAATGGGGACCTGTGTCTGATAGTGTTGGTGGTTCTACTCAAGCCTTTGGGCTTCCACTGTAACCTTAAAGTACATAGACAAACAATGTGGAAGGGAGGGAGGGAGGGAAGGAGGGAAGGAAGAAAGAAGGGAGGGAGGGAAGGAGAGAGACAGGAAGGAAGGAGCAGATGAGTGAATAAAGCTGGCACTATATGAGCAGAAAGGTTACTGTCCCAGGGCTATTTGCACTGGAAATGAGACAGCAGGTGTTTCTGAGCTCCAACCAGCCCATCCCACAACCCTGCTATAAGAGAAATTTCTGACTTTGCATTTAGAATGAAACTGAAACCATGTGACCATACTGGGGACCAAGCTGATTCTCCTAGACCCACAGTTCCAAGGGCTCTTAACTTTGCCCATGTTTATCTCAAGCCTACATGCTTGCTTGCTTTCCAAAGAGGCCTTATGAATCAAAGATCCAAGATCTAGGGGCTGAGAAAGGCAGTGTCAGAGAAATCGCTTTATCTGGCTCCCATCATTGCTCAAGAAGGGAAACAGAGGCCAAGAACACGGCAGGAATTTATGTTCTCATGGTGTGTGTGTGTATGTGTGTGTGTGTGTGTGTGTGTGTGTGTGTGTGAGTGCGTGCAGAAAGATGCAGTGTTTAGAATTACAGGCAGGGTGAATCAGAGGTAGAAAACAGTGATGCAGAATTATTTAAAAATCCTGTATGTACTTGTGGGTTTGCCTCACTTTCTGGATTTCAATTCTAAAAATTACTACACAACAGAAAATCATAAGATCAAACCCAATAAACTCAAGTCCTCTATTGATTTCCTGCTCTTCAGCAGTTGCTGTGTTGTGACTTAAGTGCAGTGAAACACTCACTAAGGAAGCAGAAAACAGGAAGCAAGCCCAATTCCCAAGGCAATACAGCCATCATCAACTCACCAAAGAGCAGGTTAGGAGGAAGACACACCAGGGCATGGTGTCAGCCTGGCTAAGGATGTCTTTCACTGGAATTTTGAAAAGAAGAAAAGAAACAAAAGTTCTCTCCTGTGTCTTTTTCTTTTTACTCTTCCCAGGCAAGGGTCCCCTCACTGGATGGTTGAGCTTCACGGTGCCCACAATGCACCAACAATTCAAGGCCTTCTCCTCCTTCTCCTCATATGGTCCCAGATCAAAATTAAGTGTATTTGTTTGTCTGTGTGCACGTGTGTGAGCACATGTGTGTGCCCCTTCTATGCATGTACCGGTGGGGCTCAACTTCAATTTTCTTTCTCTACTACTCTCCTCTTAATTTTGTTTTTTGAGTTTTTAAATTAAATTTATTCTTTAACCATTTCATACATTATATTCATGCATATAAGCATTCTGGTTACTCTCCCCACACCTTCTTTTCTTTTCCTCATGACCCCATCAACACCCTTACCTTTCTACATGTCTCCCTCCCTCCCACATTTTTTTATTTTTGTGGTCCACTGAGTTTAACCAGGGATATCTACATGGGTGTGGAGCTATTCATCGAAGCATGAGGGACTCACCAGACAAAGACAATGACTCCCACTCCCAACATCCACCAGTACTCAATAGTTCCTCAGAGAATGGTAGGGACTCATCCACTCACCCTTCTTTTTTGAGACAAGATCTCTCACTGACCCTAGAACTTGAAATTTCAGCTAGACCAGCTGATTATGAAGCCTTCACGATCCTCGGTTCCCACTCCCCTCCCCTAGCAATGGAGTTACAGATACACACGTCATGTCCAGCTTTCATGTGAGCAGGGTCCAAGCTCGGGTCTTCATGTTTGCACAGCAAATGCTTTATGCACTGAACTGTCACCCCTGACTACTTATTATTTTTAAAGGAGGTAGAGGCAAGATAATCAGGAGTTCAAGGTCAGCCTCAGCTATATAGAGAGTTCCAGTTTTGAAAGTTCCGGGCTATATAAGACCCTGTTTCAAAAACAACAACAACAAAAAAAAAAAACCCACTGTTTTATTAAAATTCAAAATATGTTTACAAAAAATGTTCAAATTTCAGATGGACACTTCAATATAATTTCTCACAACAACACATCCCATGTAAGCTCTGTTGAGATCAACAAGTATAACATTGTTGGCCCTAAAACCCAACCAGCCAGCCTTCCCCTGTGGTGACCATTATCTTGACCATACCATAGATTAGCTTTGTGTACCTTGAAGTTAGTACAGATAGGCAGGCTGGGTATGTACTTTCCTGTGTCTGGCTTGGTGGTTTCCATTTGCACTTCAGCATTTCACTCTATGAATAGACCATCACTCATTAACCCACTCTATTCCTGTGGACAGCAGGGCATTTGAGGCTTTCCTGTCTTGGTCTATAGCTTTAGCAATGCTATGGACAGCCACGTGGGTGTCTTTTATAGCTGGGTGTTTCTGCTGATCATAGAGTAGAATGGAATGCCTGGGGAAAGGCATGCATCTTTCTAACGTTGGTTAAAGTCATTTTCCAAAGTGGATGTATCAAACGTAATCCCCAAAGAAACAAGAAGATGGCAGTTTCCACCTCTTTGTCAGCACTGAAAATGTTTTCGTTTTAGGCAGCCTCACAGATCTCATTGTGGTTTTACGTGTGTCCCCTATTCCCAATGATTTTGAGCATAATTGCTGTAGCATATTGGCCATTTAAATTCTGTTCCAGGGTTTTGCCTCATTTTGTATGATGTTTTTCTCTTGCTTATTTCTAGCTGTCCTAAGCATACTCTGTACTAGTTTTTCATTAGCTGCACATGTTGGCAGTCTTTCCCCACACTGTCTTGTCATTCATTGTCTTTTACTCTCTAAGTTGTATCATCTGATATGCAAAGTTCTGAGCTTAGCATTGTTCAGATAGCCCATTGATTTCTTTCTAGTTTACTTTCAGTCCCCTTTATTGCCTCCTAGAGACTTTATCATTGGACCCTTTGTATTTATCGATGAAACTCAGCTGGCAGGTTTTTTTTAATGTGGTGTGGGATAGGGCAATGATCAACATTCATTTTCCCAGAGTTGACAAGAACTGTCATTGGTTAATGAGAAGACCTCTTCTCCACTACTGTGCAGTATTTTGTCATGAAGCACTTGTACACACACACATGCACAATCATACACATGCATACATGCACAAATACACACACACACACACACACACACCCTATAGGTAGTTCCTTCAAAGTCTAGCTTCTCAACCATGTATTAATACTGTACTGTCAATCCCTACAGCTTTACAGAGTCTCAACATCTGAAAATGACTATTGTGGGTGTTCTTAAGCCTTTTCACTTTGTGTACATTTTAGAATGATGAATCTTTACATTCTGAAATTTTCTGTCAGTGTTACTTTAAATTTACAGATTAATTTTGGAAGAACTGACATCTTAATAAGTTGTATCATCTGGTCCATAAACATGGTATAGCTCTGTGTTTGCTTACGGCTTCTTTGAATTGCCTCTGCACTGTCTTAGGGTTTTCCTAATAACTTTCTGTTACATTTATTTCTAAGTATTTAGTTTTTTTATGATTCTGTAAAAGGTACATGTGAACTTTTTTCTTTTTTGTTGCTACTGAGTAAAACATAACTGACTTTATTGGTCTTGTGTTCCGTGGCTAAGTTTGAATATTTATTCTAGTCATTTCCCTATAGAGTTTCTTGAGTTTATATTTGTGTACTTACTTTATTAGTGAAAATGATAGTTCAATGTTTTCTCTCTGATTCTAAACATTTTGAGATGGCCTTATTGTGTAGACCAGGACCTTAAACACAATGCGGAACAAAACTGCTCTCAGCAAATCCTTCACAGCTGCAGGAAAGGCAAATATTCTTCCACTAAGAATAATTCTTACTCCATGCCTTTGGAGTAAAGGAGGGAGGTTCTTTTTAACACTTTGTTTTCTATTTGTCTTTAATCATAAATAGATTTTAAATTTGATTATATACACTTTCACATTTGGTGATACAAATATGTAACTTTTCCCTCTGTTTCATTATTATGGCAACATGAACCTGGTCTTCAGCTGTTTAAAATATGCTTTATTTCTGTTACTTGTTAACCCTTCACTATGGCAATTAATGTGATAACTTGAAACCAGATTTGCCTAAAATCTGATCTCTTTCAGCTTATTTGTTACTCCTTTAATGTGGCTATCCAGGGGGTCTCAATAAGTTCCTGGGACGCTGTGAGCACCTCACCTGTTTGGCATATACAGATTTCTGGTTTTTGTTCTCCAAACGGGATGACATTCTGAACCAAGTGTCTGTTTCAGACACTGCTCCGGTGACTTATCTGCCCCCTTTGCCATGCATGTTCTTGGCATTGATCTCCTTATTATAAACTCCCAAATGTGAGGTTTGTATGACTCAGGGAAGTCTTCACTTTCTCCCACCAATAGTTCACAAAGGCATTTTGAGGAACACATGCAGCATTCCTATACATGGTGCCAAGAGGACTCCAGAGAACCCTGTGCCCAGGACTAAAGGGTCAGAATCAGGATGAAGGTTGAAGCCATTGGGATAAATGAGCCAACAACTTGGATAAGCCAACAACCGCATGAAGTTAAAATACACTGGAATGCAGGCTGACTCTTCCTTCCATCCACCCACCATGAGATTACAAAAATCTAATTGAAATCCCTCAAACACAGAAAATTCATCCTTTGGCTAATCCAATTGTCAAATCTAGTCTTGGTGTTTCTAACAAGGCCATTTTCCCAACTGCAGCCACAGTTCTAGTTCTTAGATGACTATCTGGACATAAACAACTTAAGTCTGTGTTTATGACTAATTTAAAAGGCAAATCCAGTGTGGTTAGCAGCAATTATCTCCTCATCAGCCTCCCTGATGATGGTCCCTCTGTTCTCATGCCCTTCCCAGACCTGAGAGAGGTCATCTGCGTCTGGAATGTAGTCTTAGCAAATGATAAGACTTCAGTTTCCAAGTGAAGGCAATTTGTGAAAGAAAAATACCATGATTTGGCTGGTGTTTTATCCCAACCATCGTTCACTAGAATTATTGGGAGTAGGCTGGGGGCATGACTCAGAGAGATAAGCGCTCTGTAAGCAACCATGAGGACCTGAGTTCAGATCCCTACCACCCAAATAAAAGCCAGGTGCTGTGGTACACAGCTGTAATCTCCGCACCAAGGAGACAGAAACAAGGACATCCCTGCATCTTACCAACCAGCTAGACAAATGAAATCCAAGCTTCAGGTTCAGGAAGAGAGCCTATCTCAAAGCATGAGTGCTTCAATAGAAGAAGGCACTCAACAGCAACCTCTGGTCTCTATAGGCATGGACTCACACATGCACCTGTACAAACATGCACATGTGTGGGTACAAGCATATGCACACACAAACACACATGCACACACAAATGAAGAGGAAAAAAGACAAAGGGAAGGAAAGAGAGAGAAATAGAGAGGGGAAAGAAAAAGGGAAAGGGAAAAGAAAAAGAGATCTTTGAGGGCATGAGATTGGCTCAGTGATCATGCTGAGTCACGTGTAGTCTCCTGTCCTCATGTTAGGTTGGGCTTTGTTAATGGAAAATTCCCAGCAGGAGGGTTAAGATGCAGGCTAACATGTACACCATTCCTGTGACTATTGTCCACATGCAAGGGGTGAGGGTGCGTGTCTGTGCTGCCTCATACAAGAGATGTGGCTCTGAGTCCTCAAGTAAGCAAGTAGGTGTATTAGTCAGGTTCTAGAGAAACAGAATTGGTAGAATGAACACACACACACACACACACACACACACACACACGCACACGCACACGCACACGCACACACACACGCACACACACACATACACATGGGGGGTATCAAATCAGCTTATGAAAAATAGTTGATATAGTGAAACAACAGACGTCTCACACCAACAAGGCCAAGACCCCTGTAGATGCTCAGTCTACAAGGTTAGGTATCTCAGTCTGTCTCTGGAGGCCTGGAGTATTCCTGGACAGCTGCTGGTCCTCAGCCTATGTTGGAAGACTGAAACTGCTACTTCTTATATCAACAATAAAATTTTCATCATCATCATCATCATTTTCATCAGCAGCAGCAATAGCAGCACTAGTGAACTTAGTGATGAGAAGGAAGGCCAAGACAACAAAAGTGTCCTCCTTTCTCCATGTCCTCTTTTTTTTATGATCTGGGCCACTACTAGAAGATGCTGCCCACATTTAGGGTTGGTCTTCTCACATCAATTAAGGCAAGTCAAGACAAAGCTCCCACAGGACAACCTTATTCAGACAATTTCCCTATTGAGGCTCTCTGCTCCAGTGACACTAAGTTGTGGCGTGGTGACATTTAAAATCAGGCATCACAGTAGAAATGATTCATGACCTGCTGTCGTGAAAGTATTAACTGCCTCAGTGGAACAGAGATGATAACACAAAAGTGGCTGATGGGAACTAGGGGGTCTTCTGCTATCAATGAAGAGGGGTGTTGTAGTTAAGGATTCTATTGCTGTGATAAAACATCATGATTTTTTTTAGAAAAAGTAACTTGGGAAGAACAGGGTTTGTTTCATCTTAAAACTCACAGATCACATTCCATAATTGAGAGAGGTCATCATAGGAACCTGGAGGCAGGATCTGATGCAGAGGCCATGGAGGAGCACTACTTCCTGGCTTGCTCTTCATAACTTGCTCAGCCTGCCTTCTTTATAGTGCTTAGGACTACATGCCCAGGGGTGGCATCACCCACAGTGAGCTGGGCTCTCCTACATTAATCATAAATCAGGAAATTACTCTCACAAACTTGCCTACAGGCCAATCTTATGGAGGCATTTTCTCAATTAAGATTATCTCTTACAGTCCCTCCTCTTTCTTGACAATTGGACACCTGGAGCTCCACCTGGGGCCTGGCTGAGGATCTCTGCATCCACTTCCATCAGTTATTGGATGAGAGTTCCAGCACGACTGTTAGGGTGTTTGGCCATCTGATCACCAGACTAGGTCAGATCAGGCTTTCTCTCAACCTTTGCCAGCAGTCTACAGAGGATGTATCATTGTGGATTTTGGGGGACCTCTCCAGCACTCTGCCTATTCCTGTTCTCATGTGGTCTTTTATCATGGTCTGTTATTCCTTGTTCTCCCTTTCTGTTCTTGATCCAGCTGGGATCTCCTGCTCCCCTAAGCTTTCTTTCCCTCAAACCTTGCCCTTCATTACTCCCACTGTTGTCCAGGTTGTTCATGTTGATCTCATCCATGTCTCTGTCATTGAGTGATCCCTGTGTCTTTCCTAGGGTAAGAGCATGAATTGTTGAGCCCAAGACTGGAAAAAGCACAGGGACAGATAGCCAAACGAATGGAAGCACATGAATTATGAACCAAAGGCTGTGGAGCCCCCAGCTGGATCAGGCTATCTGGATAAGTGAGACAATTGAATAGCTTGAACTGTTTGGGAGGCATCCAGGCTGTGGGACCAGGACCTGTCCTTAGTGCATGATCTGGCTGTTTGGAACCTTGGGCTTACACAGGAACACTTTGCTCAGCCTAGAAGGAGGGGACTGGACTTGCCTGTACTGAATCCACCAGGTTTAAATGAATCCCCAGGGGAGTCTTGGTCCTGGAGGAGATGGGAATGGAGGGGAGGGGATGGGGGGAAGGTGGGGGTAGGGGCGGGAGGGGGGAAGACAGGGGAACTCATGGCTGATGTGTAAAATTAAAACACAAATATTATAATATTATTATTATTATTAAATTGTTTTTAAAAAAGATTATCTCTTCCCAAATGATTCTACCTTATGTCAAGTTGAGATAAAAACTAACCAGGACAAGGGAGATCTCAAGCCTGGTCAGTTTGAGAGCAACATGGTCCTCATCCAGGTTGGGAAATCCAGCCAGGGAATGGAGTTTTTACAGAGCTCAGGTAGTTAGTAGGAAGAGATTCTGTGCATGGTGAGAACACGGTTTCAGCTATAAGTTCCAGTTTCCAGAGGGAGCAGACAGCAGAACCAAGGCCTGAAGTCCTGTGTAGATGCAAGCAGAATATGAGCGAGATAGTCAGTGAGCCTAAGGTAAAGAGGTGCCGAGTGAGAAGCCCTTGGGAGCCAATGCATCAATATTAACTCAGACTTCTGGGTTAGGATAAGATCATAGTCACCTGAGGTCCTGACTCAGAACCTGTTCCAGGGCCGGAGGAGTGAAAACTGTGGGTAGAGGTGGGTGGCTTCACACAGGCTACCAATCTTGACTAGGGACTCTAGAGTCAGATCCTAGAACTCAGATCTGGATGTTCAGGTGTTCACATAGCAGGCTAGGGACCTGCTTAGGTTGACTTTTTAAAATTAGCATACAAAGTTGGATTTTGTTATGGCTTTTAATAATGCTGTGCTTTTTCCAACTCCCTTCTCCTGTCCTCCCACCACACCCCTGCTGACCCTCTTTGTCTTCCCTGTAGCCCCCTGTGGTGATTAATCTTGGCTGTCAACTTGACTATATCTGTAATCAGCTAAAAGACATGGGTCTGCAAGAGTCTGGGAGGGTAAGGATTAACTGAGTAGAAAAGACCCTCCCCCAGAGCAGATGACATCTTCGCACAGTGACCCAGACAGAAGGAGGCCTAAAGGAAAGAGATTGCTTTTTGCGTGCTTGCCTTACCTCTTGTTAGAGTGTGCATCTACTCTATTGCTGCTGCTGCTGCTGCTGCTGCTGCTGCTGCTGCTGCTGCTGCTGCTGCTGCTGCAATTGCTGCTGCTGCTATTGCTGCTGTCAAACCAAATTTCTTGGGTCTTCCAACTTGAACTAAAGACCAGTGGCTCCCTGGGACTGCTGAGGCATCCAGCCTTGGGGGCAGAACAGCTACCTAGTTCTCAGTTTCTGTAGCATAAAGACAGCCATTGTTGGACTGCCAAGTCTATATCATGTAAGCCAGTTCAGTAAATTGCTTAATATATATTCATTCTGCCAGGTCTGTTTCTCTAGAGAATGCTGACTAGTACACATCCCATTTCACTTCCTGTGACATGAATTCTACTCCCTCTTTTATTCCCCTGTTCACCTTCCTTACTACCTTACTGCTGCCTGGAGGACCAGCCTCCAGCAGTTCAGGGCTCACAGGGAATCCAGAGTCTGTGCATACTGACTTTGGTATCTGAGGAGGTTAAGGGAAAAGACACACACTGTCTTGATGGTTTCCTTCAGACTTTATCCTTATTCTTCTTTGCATTCTCTATTCTTTATTTTCCTGGAGACTTCCTTCTCTAATTCTTGATGTTTTCCTTCTAACTCTACCTTTATTCTCTCATTCTTGATGTTTTCCTTCTAAATATCTTTATTCTTCCTTATTCTCTCATTCTTGATGTTTTCCTTCTCCTCTATCTTTATTCTTAATATTTTCCTTCTAACTCATTTTAACTCTCTCTTTATTCTTTCCCTTACAGCTTATATACCCCAACAAAATCTTTCAGGCAATATAAAAATTACAGTGTGGTTACAATCTGTTTTTCAAGTGAATGATTACATTGAATACAAGTAAGAAACAGCATGGTTTTCATATCCCTTGTATGATTAAACATTTTACATATTACAATGAAAAACAAATTATCCCAAGAACCCACATACATTCATACCCAAGCAACTTGTTATAAATTAACAGAGTATAAGCAAGCAAGACATTCTTTTACTGTTTTGCAGTTACAAAGAAAGGACCCATCACTTTATTACTTATCTTGAGAGGTAATCTTAGAAGGAATCTTAAAGAATCACAATCAGTCAGCTCTACTTTAAGTCTTTAAAGTACATACCCACTCACTGATGTTTTTTTAATACCAGGAGATTGAGGGCAGAGATGAGTACAAGGAAATAGTCATCACCTTTGGTCATCACCCAATCCTCATGAAAAAAAGCACATCAGCTAATGATAATTGTGATGCTTTTGTTCTTGTTCTTTGACCTGAATGAGGAACTCATTAAACTATGTGCCTTTCTAAAACTTTAGATTGTCTTCTTGGGTTTTTCATCCCAAAGCTATTTAACAAAAACATCTTAGTCTAACTTTAAGTTATTTTCAAAGCTTTGCTTCAGCTGTGATGCACTCCAAAACCTGTGGTCACATCTCCCAACACTAAGGTTAAAAGAATTTAAACTAGCTGGGTTACTGCTACTCAACTGTTTTTCTTAATCATTAACCTAAGCCACTGTCTATATGGCTCCTCAATAGAAACTCATGGGTTCTAGCTGTGTGACACTTCCTTCTTTTATTCTTTATCATCAAAACTCTATTTAAACTAACATTAATATGATCAATTAGACAGTACAGCTTAGGAAGGAATCATCCTCATAATGATCCACAGGTAAAAATGTCCAGTAGAATGAGATGTTTCCATGAGATAAACACACTACATTATAGGCAGTGGGGATCTCCCCACACCCATTCACACCATACCAGATACCAGAGAAAGATGGCAGCAGCAAACATTCTGAAGGCACAGCAGAAGCAAAAGACATTCTGGAGTCTGTGGTCTCAGAGGCTTTCCTATCTGAGATTTACCCATCAAGGATTCACCTCCTGGCAACTGAAGTCAACTGCCATCTGCTGCTCCTCTAACATGACCACCATGTCAGTACCTCTTTTTCTCCCTTCTCAGGTCCCCTTTCTAGTTTCATGATCCATACCCAACCCACCACACATGTATATACATATAAAATTTGAGTCTATGTATGAGAAGAAAATATGATATTTTTTATTTCTGAGCCTGGGTTACTTCACTTGTAATAGTCTCCATTTCTATCAATTTTGCTGCTAATGTTATGACTTCATGTTTATTTATGGATGAGTAAAATCCCCCTGTGCATATATGCCACATTTTCTTTTTCTGGTCATGTGTTGATGGACATCTAGGCTGGTTTCAGTTATCAAGAATAGGACAACAATAATCATGGATGAGCAAGTGGCTCTATGGGAGGCTCTGAACTTTTTGATTGTTGGCCTGAGAGCTGTACTGACTCAGTTTGACTATTGAGTGCAGATCTATTCAGGGAAAATGTGCTGAGTGTCCACAAGAATCTGATGGGGGAAGGACAGAGTGTATGTGAAGGCAGAAGGGCCATATGTCACAAGGGTGAAGCATGTCTTGGGAAATGGGGATGAGAAGACTTCCATGGGATAGAAAAGAATTAGGATCACAGACAGCAAGAACAAGAGGAGGCCATGTAGATTTCGCAACAACTCACAAATGGAAAAAAAAAAAGATGTTCTATGTGTAGATAGAGAGTGACACGGCTAAACCATTGTGTAGGACATGCTCCTGACCATTCAAGGTCTGGTCCAAAGTCTAGTAGGCTGGTCCCACCTGGAGGCTGTGTTTTAACATGATCCTAGGAATCTTGTGCACTGACTTGTGTGAACAGGCCTATTTTGTTGAGTTCTCTGTGGTTGCTCTCAGTGATCGGTTAGGAGAGAGCCAGAAGTGAGCATGCAGGAGCAGCAAGAAAGCTGCTCTGGGGTTTGGGGAGAAATAATGGGAACACATAATGCCTGAGACAAGACAGAAATAGATAGATACACTCAGAGGACTCTGACCATACCCCACTCTGCTCACAAGCCCCCTCCACCTCTGATTTTCCCACACTTCATCTCTTCAACTGGGAGTCCAGTCTCTCCCAAGTTCAGAGCATTGTACCAACAGACTCTGGCATTACCTCTCATGGCTGTCTTTCTCCCCAGTGCCCTGCCACTGGAGCTCAGTCCCCCACCCCTTCTCCTTCTGACTGTGACAGCCACCTTCCAATTGATTGCCACAGCCAGATAAGTCCATCACAGCCCGATCCTCAAACACCATTGCTTTGATCCCCATTAGCTCCCAGCTCTCCTTCAAAGCTACATCGACATGTCTCCCCTAGCACTGGAAGCTCTTGACAGTTGCAGCCCATCCTTCTGTGACAGCTCCTGGGATGTCTTTCTGTATGCTGTGAATGTATTGCTCTGATTGATTGATAAATAAAACCCTGATTGGCCAGTAGCCAGGCAGGAAGTATAGTATAACCAGGACAAGCAGAGAGGAGAATTCTGGGAAGTGGAAGGCTGAGTCAGGAGACTCTGCCAGCCGCCATGAGAAGTAAGATGTAAAGTACTAGTAAGCCACAAGCCACATGGCAACTTATAGATTAATAAAAATGGGTTAATTTAAAATATAAGAAGTAGATAGCAAGAAACCTGCCATGGCCATACAGTTTATAAGTAATATACATCTCTGTGTGTTTACTTGGGTCTGAGTGGCTGCAGGCCCAAGCAAGACTGAAGAAAACTCCAGCTACAGACAGCCACATGCCCCACAGTGTCTGACTCCATCCTGCCTTCCATCCCAGAAGAACTTCCTGAGAATACAAGCTGGTCCCTCTAATTTTCTGACACCAGCCCTCCAGAATTGTGGCCATCTTCCTTCCTCTTTACCAGTTCCCCAATCACATAGCCTCCAGGTTTCTCTGTAGTACTTTCATGGGGATCTCTTTTCACAAGAAAAGACAGCATTTGTTGTAGTGTTGTCTGGCTATTGAATTAATATATTGGCCAAAGTTAAAAAGACACTGAAAAGAATAAGGAAAGCCCCCCCCAAAGCCCCTGCCCCAGAGATAATCCCTGCTGAGTAAGTGTTGCTACTTCTCAAAGACAAATGCTAAAAAACCACCCCTGGGCAGGACACACTACTTCAGGCTGGAGCTAGGAAGGTAGAAAGAGTTCTCACATCAGAACACTAAGACGGATTGTAAAGTGACAGTGAGGATTCAAGTTGGAAAAATAAATGTAAAGAGGATGTCCAAACATGTATTCCAGAAAATTCTATGGCAGTTGCCATGAAGAATGACAGGGTAGGGAAGTCTAGAGGAATTACTTGATGGCACAGTGACCCACATGATGGTCCAAGATGGAGATACATGAAATTTGATAGACGGCATTGGAAATCTGTTGTGAGAATTTAACAGAGGCTGGCAAATGCCAACCTGAAGGTGGCACAGGCTACTGGAACTTGGGGCAGAGTTAGCAGGCTCAGGGCCCGCCTCTCTGAATCCCCAATGTGGTGGGGTGGGGTGTTCAGGCATTTGAAAGAGCCTGAGCTGGTGGGAGGGCACTTTGTAAGTGATCGTAAGACATTAAGTACATCATTTATCAGAAGAAATGGTGCCGCCTCTGCCTGCGTGCTGAGAAGTCTGTTGGTTTGGTCCCCTGTTTCTCCCAAATGGGACTGAACAGAGCTGCAATTATTTTTAAAATCCTAAATTGGTTTCTTTTCTTTAGGAAAATGGTCCTTGAGTCAATTAATTTCTATCATGGGGGAGCAGTTAGACATCTGATTGGAAGAACAGTGGAGAAGGAGATGGCTGCTCCCTGAATTCTACTACTATAATCCAATTAAACCAGCATCGATCAAGGTCCCAACATGAGTATGGTTGAGGCAGGGAGCTCCAGATCCCCCTGAGTGTGAGGAACCCTTCTGTGCCACATACCCAGCAGGGAGACAGGAGTGAGTCAAGAAGCTGGTGCTCAGGGATGGGGACTCCGAGAAAGAGATCTGGGAGAAATTGGCATTGAAGAGAGAATAAGAGCTGGGCCATTGATGCCCAGACCTGGGCAGCATGTTCTAGGGAGGTAGACTTCCAGTCAAAGAGAAGAGCTTAGCCAAACCCCAGGGGTGCAGCCAGGCATAGTGCCTCACATGTGACTCAGCACTTGGTGGGCTAAGGCAGGAGACTGCCATGAGTTTGGGGCAGCATGGGATACAGTATGAAACCCTGCCTCAAAAAAAAAAAAAAAAAAAGAAAGAAATCCAAAAAAACAAAAGACCCAAGAGTGTGAAGGTGTAAAGAAAAAGAAAAAAAAAAGTGTGCTCAGGAAAACGCAAGTAGTTGGTGTGCAGGGTGTCTTTCATGTTGCACAAATTTGTTTGTGAAAATGTTCATCCCCAGCCTCATTTTTGCATTTAGTTTTTATAAGAAACTCATACACATGAAGTGCTTGATATAGGATTGACACAGCCTGACTCACTTTATTATTATCATCACCATTATTATTATTATGTGTGTATATGATGTATGTATGTGTGCATGTGTTTGTATGCAGGTGCACGTGCATGCATATGGAAGTCAAAGAATAATTTTTCAAGATCATTTCTCTCCTTTCACCTTTACATGTGTTCCATCCAGGGATCAAACTCAGGTCACCATGCTTATGCAGCAAACCCCTCTACTCACTGAACCACCTCCCCTCCTCTCACTTTTAGAAGTCACCTTCTGTTTGCTATGAGAAATAACCTGCAGAGCAAGGACAAATTTAGAATCTCTTGTGTCTTTCCAAGGACAAAGAAATGGCTGAAGCAAGCCTCAGGGCAGAAGGCTGGTGAGAAAGACCAGTTTCCAGCCATAGTTTAGAACTAAAACTTGAGTGGGTTTGCTGATGGCCTGAGTATAAGATATATGAGAAAGAAGTGTTAAGAAAGACAACAAAATTTTGTCAGAGCATTTGGAGCATGCTGCTGACTTTAAATGAGCTCAGAATGACACACAGGCTTGAGGCACATCACACTGGGCACATACTGGGATGCTGACTGACCATAGTGGTTATCTTGTTTGACTATACCTCTATTAGTTCATGTGCCCACCAGAATCCCCAACATAATGCTCCCCTGTATAAGGTTCCCTTGCCCTCCCAGCCTCCCCTGCTCACATGCCACACCCCCAGTGACTCCTTCTCCAGCTACCACAGTCAGGCAAGTGAACCCACAGACTTTCGTTCAGTCCTCTCTAACCAATGTCTCAGTTCTCTGAGATCTGTTTGTCTCTCAGAACAAACCTAATTTGACAGTGACATGAGGACTGGATCATAAGTTGGGGTTAAGAATAAGGACTGCAAAGTCATACTGACGTCAGCTGGAAACCCAGATTTGCTTCCTAGTAGCTGTGGCCCTTAGTCAATTTATTAAACTTTATTTTAAAATTTATTGAGTGAGACTCAACTCCCCCATGTGTGAACTAAGGATTGTCTTTGTTTATTTTGCTCTGCAGTACTAGAATATCAGAGGCTGGTTAACGTTGTTTAGAGAAATGTATTCTCCCAATGTTCTGAAGGTGGAAAAGCCAAGACCAAGATGCTGGTGTCTGGTAATGGCCTTTTTATGCACTTACATGGCAGAAGGAAGAAAAGAGAGTGAAGCCCTTTTTATAGTAATGCTAACCCATTCATGAAACCAGAGACTCACAGGGTCAGAAGGTTCCACCTCCCAACACTGTCACTGATATAGTTTGGATCCTCAGTGTCCCCTAGAGTCCTCTGTGTTGTCAGCCTGAGAAGTGGTGGAATTTTTAGGAGGTTGTAGTGATTAATTTTAGTTGTCAACTTGACACAATCTAGAATCATTTGGGAAAGTCGCCCTAGGAGATTAACTAGATCCTGTCTATTGGGGACTGTTTTGATTATGTTAATTTGGGTGGAAAGACCTAGTCCACTGTTGGTGGCACTATTCCCTAGGCAGGGGATCCTGTGCCAAATAAATAGAGAGAGGGAACTGAACAGTGGCAAGCATGCATGCATTCATTCTGTCTTGCTCTTGACTCTGGATGAGAAACAACTGCTTTAATTCCCTGCTAGGTTGACTTCCCTTCTATGAACAATTATAACCTGGAATTGAGATCTAAAACAAACCTTGTCTCCTCTGAGTTGCTTTCTATTGGGGTATTTTACCACAGCAACAGAAATGAAGCTAAGACAGGACTAGTGGAAGGAAGTCACATCACTGTGGGCGTCCTACAGTGGGGCTACAGGGATCCCAGCCCCTTCCTCTCTCTTTCTACTTACTGGCCTCTATGAGATGGATGACTTTATGCCAGGTTGCTTCTTGCCATGATGAGCTGTCTCCCTTCAGTCCCCCAAAGCAGCACCAACAACTACAGCTTGAAACTTTTGACACCATGAGACCGAGTAAATCTTTCTTTTGTTTAGACGCCATACATATTTTGTCACAGCAATTGAACACTGACTGTTACACAGTTGTGTTGCTAATTAAGTTTCTATATGTGAGTTTAGGGGTGAATTCAAACTACAACAGGGCTTATAACACTAGTTTTTCGCTAGGGTTATCTTATGGAGTAAGAGAATCATACACATGAAGTGTTTGGAATAAGATTGATATGTATCAGTATCTCAGTTAATGCTAATGTGGCTTTTGTCATCATTATCCTTGTCATTGTCCTCATCATCATCCTTATCATCATCTCATATTCATAATCATCTTCAATCTGCTCTTTAGACAGATTTTTGAGGGTCCAGTTGTGGGGGACGGTTAGAAGCCAGGTAAGAGGCTGAGTAACTATACAAGTGAAAATGTGTGGTCAGAGCTAAGGCAGGAGGCAGTCAGATGGCATAAGGGGCTGTTCTTGGGGTGGAAGAACGGGATTGGTAGCATTGGTTGTAAGTGGCAGCAAAAAACAGAAATCTTGAACAATCTAGCAATCTGAAACCTTTGAACAGCCTTGTTCCTTCCTTTGGTCAAAGCTGGTGTTGAGATGTCCCTGCTGTGGGCTCCAGAAGGACTGACCTTTCTGCAGTATTTACAGTATGGACCAGTTAAGTCTAGGCCCTCAGAGAGCAGGATAGGAGGGGAAAAGGCTACCCCTTTAATCCAGTGAGTTGTTTCCTTAAATACTGTCATTCATGGATGAAGAAACTGCTCACTAGATGCCAGCTTGGGGCCAGTGTGGGCACTGATAGTGCATGTACCAGTAGCCTGACCTTGTTATGCTAGCAAGATACCCCTCAAAAAGGAGTGGCCCTTGGGTTTTCAAGCCCAGGCCTTCTTCTGGCTTGCCATTGACCCTCTAAATGATGTCATTGCCTCCTTTGTCTTCTCCAGACCCCTCTAACAGCTTTCTGCCCCCCAGGTGTTACAGTTTTGTTCTCAGCTATCCCTTCTCCAAGTCTCATAAACTTGGGCTTGAAGCCTGAGAAGGGTTTTCTGGAGAAAAACGAGAGACAGAGGTGGGGGTAACAGTGCCTACAAATGGACTCTGAGGAGTTACCAAGTGAGGCCATGAGAGCTTCAGAGAGGAAGACCAGGAGCTAGCTCTTTCTGAGAAGAGACCCCTAAATAGAGGTGCAGTTAATGAGCCAGCTCACTTCCCTCAGGACTGAGTCTAGGCTGAGTGTCTCCATATGCATAGTTGCTAGAGCAGCCTATGGAGCATGTGACACTGCTCTCCAAGTAGCTACTGTCCTAAGACCTTCCAGAGCTCCTGTCTTAGTAGGGATATCCACTTTATCCTCTTCAGCTGTCCAAAGAACTTATCTTCCAGCAGTAAAAAGCTCTGAAATTAGGTATGAATGGGGTCCAGTTTAGGATTAAGGAGGCTTAGGGTTAGGTTTCAGGATAGAGCTAGGGTTTAGGGTTAGGGTTAAGCTTAGAGTTGTGGATTAGAGTTAACACAAGCCTGGACATTTTCCCTGGGACAGGTTATTTCATGAATGGACTTCTGTATGTGTTACTTTGCTTATTGCTGGTACAAAAGAATCTGCAAAATCGGCTTGAAGGTGGAAGAGTTTATTTCACTTTTGTGGCAGGGCCAACCTGAAGGAGCTGACCTGGGCCAGGCCAGGCTTGCAGGCCATTTAGCTGGTGGGCCAGGCAAGCTACTAGTGGCATTCTTATTATCAGCTAGCACGACCCTCACAACACTCCCATGCACTTAGGAGCACTTTGTAGCTTATAATGAACTCCAATAATCATTCTGTCATCTAAAACTTGCAAGAGACACAGCAAGGAATTAATTAGTAAAGTCAATTCATTCGCTCAGTCACAGAGCACTTGTAAAGCACAAGCTGGTCCATGGGCTCTTAGCTTAGTATCATTAGCCCAGTCATACTCGGGAACCCTGGAACTAAAGAGGAAGAGGACTCACCTACCATCCACTGCTAAAACATCCCAGAATGGCTCCAACCACTCACGCATTCAACTTTGTTCAGTGTTCTGAGACACCAGCTGTAGAGCCAGTGTGTCAGGTCTCTGTATCAGGAGCCCACAGTCTCCTGATCCGCCGGGCCATCGGGTGCAGCACCTAAAGGAGTCTGAGAAGTGGTACCAGGTGAGTCACAGGAAGAGGGAGGGATGACCCTGCTTATATTTGCTATTGTTATTACATCTTTCTCTTTGATTCATTCCAGAACTGTAGGTGGTCCACATTTATTCTTCTCAATCTGTGAGTGGCCAGTGGAAAGTGTGACAGACATTACCCCTTTGGCACAGAAGGTGTGGTGCTCCAGTAGATAGCAGCAGTGGCTGTGGGTTGCAGCAGAGAAGAAAGCTTGGCTTTGAAAAGCATCCTAGTCTCCCGTCAGCTTTCATCCTGATTTGAGGACAGGTCTCTGCTGCACAGAGAAAAGATTTAGCTCCAAGATACAATAAAACCACATTTAAAAATTCATCCAACTTCGGGGCATCAGAAAGCTGAAGGAAAAGAGAACTTTCTGATAAAGTAACAATAATCCAGTTTAGAAGACAGTTGCCATGGTTACCTCCCAAGTCTCTAGGGCTGTTTTTCATTTGGCAAGAGGCATTAGGTATTTTTTCAAGGTGAGCTGAATGGACCAAGATGGCCTGAGGAGCATGGTATGTCCTGGGCTCGGGTCATATGGTCCTGTGACAGCCAGAGTCACTGCCCAAATGATAGGCCACCCCAGGTAAAGTCTGATGGATCACAGAGAGCACTTTCTACCTGTAAGTTGAAGGACTAGAGCTCATATGCTGGGGTAGTCATTCAGGGACCTCAGCCAGCTGCATTTGAGAGGTTCTGGACAGACAACTGCCAAGTAGATGCTTTCTGTGTCCATTTCCTTAACAATGGCCGCATGAGGGAGGCAATATGTCTATGTTGCAGATGATGCAACTGAGACCCTAAAATTTTCAGCAGAGCTCACAGAGAATAGTGGAGTTGGTGTTCTAACCCCATGGCTCGTGTGTTGAAGGCTTAGATCCCAGTGTAATGGGGTTCAGAGAGGGGGTTAGGAGAAAATGAATAGATTGCAAGGGATCTAACCTCATCACTAAGGAACTGATTCCCATTGCTTGTGAAACTTTCCTGGACCTTGCTTCTGTCCCCATGCATGGGGCAGCTGTGTGCTCAGCTGCTCCTGCCCTGGGACCCTGAAGAAAACTGATCCAGCTCAGTTGTGGATTTATCCACATGTCAGGGCTCTCATCTGGAATGATTTTGCACTAACTAAAATGACTCTGTCTTGAGGGGTTTTGGTTGTTCATCTAGAGGATGGGATACAGCCACCAGCACCACTCACCAGTGGTATCTTTTAGGAGGAAGCCCAGAGGTGATGCTAAGCACTATGTAGGGCATGGGGTAGCTCCCAGTACACAGAGCCACCTGGACCTGTGTGAGCAGTAGGACCTCCCACTGCAGTGAGCATGCTGTCACTCCACACCCCTCTAGCCACTAACCACATGTGGCAATTGAGCCCCTGAAAGGTGGCCAGTTGTGACTGAAGAACTAAATTTTCAAGTTTATTTCATTGTGATTAATTTGATTTTAACCTTAAAGAGACACATGTGGCTGGCTGATGGCAACTGTGTGGACCAGTTCTGTTCTCAGCAGGCTGCAGAGAGTCTTCCTTGGTTCCTGAGGACAAACCTCACTTCCAACTACAGGAGTCTCCAGGGTCCATCTCCCTGAAGGAAAAGCTTCCTACTACAGTCTCCCCGGTCAGGTAGGCCCACAGTCCATGCTAGGGCAGGAGTTCAGCTCCCACCTTCCTCCCAGTGAGCCCTCCCTGGCTTCCAGTTGACCCTTCAGACTGCACTCCTCAACTTCAGATATAAAGAAGTAGTCGAGTTCATGATTTTCTTCCTCTTAAGAGGCCTCTAACTTGCCCCTTTCCTCCCAGAAACCAGCTCTACTCTACAGAGAGGTATGGCTGGGAAAAGCTTTTGTCCTTCCTTCCAGGATAGCAAACTCTGTCTCCCTCCCTCTTTGGGGAGTTTTTCTCAGAAGGAGGAAATCCGCCCCAATGATAACTTAATGTCCCTCTATAGGTAGAGGTTGTGACAACTCCAGACAGCAGGCTCTCTGGCTTAAAACACAACCAGTCCAAAACTGAGTCCTATGGAGCCAGGCAGACACCCTTAGACTGAAGGAAAGCTGATGAGGCTTGAAAAGTACAGCAGGAGAAGGAAGCGGATTACAGAACAGAGATTTGTGCAGGAGGGTGAGATGGGTGAAGGAAAAGAAACTATCTTGATGAAAGGACCATGAAGTTTATCATACCGTTCCTATTTCAGAAATGAATACGGTGAGCTCAGATGGGTTAAGCCACTTACCCAAAGCAACACAGCAAGTTCATGATAGAATTAGCATTTGAAACTGAGTCTACCAGGCTCCAAGCCCTACAATCTTAAATCTGAGGCATCAATAAGGGGATATGTGTCACTGGACTGGCAAGGGTGTCACAGAGCTCTCGGTAGGTCATTTGTTCAAGAAAAGCTCCCTGATTTTCTGGAGGCCAGGGCAACTAAGATATACAACCATAGCATCCCTTTGGCACCAAGGCGGAGATGAGACAGAGTGGCTCCCTCCCAGTTCTGCTTGGGAAGCCAGCTGTGCCTCTAATTGGCTTCAGGGATAAAGATGTGGTTGGGGGATGGCTATTTATTTCACAGTGGGAAACATACATCCTGATTTGCGTGATCAAAATCTAGTCTGACACTCTGGGGTGCTGCTGGGGGGAGGTTGGGAGCTGGCAGGGACGGGCACTGGGCTGGGGAGCTGCTCAGCTTTGAAGTGTTTGCAGAGCCTCCTAATTAAAGGACAGGCCCACAAGGAAGCAAGCTGAGTAATGTAGGGAATTGGAATCTGGATGGCTGTGAATCTCCATGTTGAAATTAATCCGTTTTCTGGCTCTAAGAGGATGTTCTCTGGTCTCGTCTTCTATGCATGTGGCTTTACAGCTATTATCCAATTATGCCTCTTTAGAGCTTAAATGTATGTTCTAAAGAAAACAAGGGTGACAAATGGGTGGCAAGTATCTACCAGCTACTATTCTGTGCCCTTGACAGACATCACTAATCAATCAAAGCACTGTTTTCTAAAGAGGCTACTAGAAGGTTTGGAATGTTGTGCAGAGTAGGACTCCAGATGTGGTCTATGAGCTTTGAAGGAACAGCCTAGAGGACAGGTAGAACCCTACCCTCTTTCTGAGTATGTGTGTGTGTATGTGTGTGTGTGTGTGTGTGTGTGTGTGTGTGTGTGTGTGTGTGTGTGTGCATTGCTTATGTGTATGTATTCATATTTTCCTGCATGTAGGCATATGTGTGTATGGGGTTACATGTACACGTGTAAGCACATACATGTGGGGGACTGAGACTGATGCCAAGAATCAGCCTCAGTCTCACTTCCATATTCCTTGAGGAAGGTCTCTCAATCAATCCAGAGCTCACCAATGTGGTTAGTCTGGACAGTTAGGCTGCTCTGGGCCCTCGTTCTGAAGCTGGAATTACAGGTGAGCCACCATGACCTGTAGGCATTTACATGGGTTCTGAGAATTTGAACCTTGGCAAGTGCTTTAATCACTGAGCACCCAAGGGCAGGAAGATCTTATTTAAAGTAGGCTCATTAGGCCGAAGCCATTGTTGTCATAACCTTTATGATAGTGGGATGATAAGAGCAGGTGAGCTCACAGCCCAGGGATCAGAGGGCCTCCAGTTCACTGCATCCTTCCAGCTGCCTCCTGTGCACTTTCTAGTCTCTATTCTCAGCTAAGGATGGATCAAGCCTTTCACTGAACACCTAGAGGGATGGAAACTCACTACCTTAGCAGGTAGCCCGTACCTCTGGAGCCAGCTCCCAACAGTATAAGCTCTGGAATAAGCTGGTCCTGAGTGTTCATCCTGGCTCATCCTCTCATTACTGACCCTGAGCAAAGCACATCTGCTCTTCCCTATCAATTGGGTGGAGGTTGAGGTTGGGAATCATGCCTCTCACAGGCAGGTATGAGACACAACTGAACGGATAATCAAGAACTCACCAAATGCCTCATATATGGCTTGTGTGAAGAGCATATAGGCTTTAATTTTTAAATTAGTGACAAAATTTGCCTTGCTGAATACTGCTCCATAGGCTACTTGGAGGTTGCAAAATATGTCTTTTTCCTCCTTCCCATGACAGTCTGGCAGACATTTAAGACATCCGTGAAGACAGAGCATCATATCTTTTCCAGTTCCTCCAACATTCCCAGAAATCTGTACAGTGCCATCTCTGCACTGGCTCTCAAGCTGTGGATCCAGTTCTTGGGGGAGCTGTGACCACGCCTGGCCTGGCAGGACTGCAGACATCCTCATCTCTCACTGCAGACACCTGCATTCTTTCACCTGTACATCTGAATATTTGTCTCATTCACTTAACAAATAATTCTCAGTATTTGGGCATTTTGCTACCATTTCTGCTATCCAGATCATAATCCTAAAGAGGCCATGACCTCCCAAAATTGTGTCACCAGCTGGGGACTGAGTGGCCCAAACAGAAGCCTGAGGGTGACATTTCTTATTCAAACTGTATGCTATTAGTACTTCCTACAGTGTTGTTGTTTATTTTGTTGTTGTTCTTTTTGGTTTTTGTTTGTTTGTTGTTTTGTTTTATCTTGAAAAATTATTAAAACTTTCCAGGTAAAAAAGTAAAAGAAAACCAAGAAAATAAACCAACAGAACAAACTATGCATATTAAAGTCCCTAGGGAATGGAAGACAGGATACACTGGAAGTCCAGAGTCAGAAAAGGGGGCAGTCACCGTAGTGGGAACTTATTGTGAGGAACAGGGGAGAGGGGAGCCTGGAAATGAAGGTAGAGCTGGAAAGAGCAGAAGGTCCCAAGAAGGGAATTGATGCAACCAGATTTTATTCTAGAAGGATTATTGTTCTAGATGAAGATTGGACTCAGAAGTGGAAAAAACAAAAACAGAAACTAATGCGGTTGTTTTTGCTGTTTCCTGGGAGAGAGAGAGATGGCATGGGCCAGTGTTAACTGTATGCTACAGAGAAGAAGAATCATATTGGAAGTTTGTTTAGAAAGCAAATTTGAAGTCAGCAGGACTTAGCGGTGACTGTTTCTATATGTGACCTGAGTAAGAAGGAGGAAAGCATGATGCCCTAGCACATGGTTAGGGTGATTGGGTGATAGTTGGAAACTCCTGGCCCCCAGGAACCCTCCCTCCCTCCTCCTCCCTTCCCCTCCTCCCCCACCCCCTCCCCCCCTCTCTCAGAATGATAGCATGTTCTCTGGTTGAGCTCTGCCCCTCTACCAGGGGTCGAGTCTAACCACAAAAGACGAAAGCTGAGTCTAGGATGATGGCTCAGGCATTAAGATGCCTGCTGCACTGGCATTAGGACCTGAGTTTGGATCCCGAGCACCTACAGAGAAGGCTGGGTGTGGCAGTGTACACCTGCAATCTTAGTGTTGGGAGGTGGAGACAAGAGGATCCCTGGGGCTTATTGCAGCCAGTATAGCCCTATCAGGGAGCCCTAGGTTCCATGAGAAACACAGCTCAAAAAATAAGGTGGTAAGCAATGGAGAACGACATCTAATGTTGGCTGTTGTCCTCTGTGTCTCTGCACATATGCATGCATGTATGCCCTCATTTGTGCACACCCATGAACATGCACACACTGACAAAAAGTACAATAGCTATTCTCAACTTCTCCCAGTTACAGTCTCACTCAGCTACGACCCCCCTCCATGTGGGAAGCTTGCTGCAATCTGGCACATCCCTGCAATGGTGGGGATGTCTGCCAGGTTCAGGGCTGAGTGCTAGCAGCACAGTTGTCTGACAGGCAAGATGCCACATTCCCCACCTGGTCTCTTGCAGTCATAGCCTGACATTTTGGCCTCTATTTTCACTTTTCCATTTTACTCCCCAGTTTGTTCAAAACCCAAAACAGGGGCTCTGGTACAATTGACTAAGGATTTGCCCACAGTTTCCAAAGCTTTGGTGAGCCAAGGGATATACACCAAAACTGGAATTTAAGAAGCCAAGTCTGAGTCTGGAAAGCTGTGAAAAGAGCCTGCGGCTGTGATGTCTACATGTTTGTCAGCTCTCCATTGCTATAACAAAATATCTGCAATGGTCAGCTTAAAAAGAAGAAAACGTTTGTCTTGGCTCATGGTTTCTGAGCTTTCGTAGGTGTTACTGCTTTCTGGCCTTGGCAAGCCAGTACAGGATGGAGGGAACACATGGTGGAACAAGCTGCTCATGCAACGGTGGTCAAGAAGCAGAAATAGGAGGATGGAGTGTCCCCTCTGCTTCAAGGCACACTCCAGCATGACCAGAGGACCTCCTGCCATGGCCCACATCTTAAAGGCTTTGTCACCTCCCAGTGGTGGCAAAGGCTGAAGATGAAGCCTGTAGTGAGCACGTGGGTCTTTGAGGCCATTCAGAATTCAACTACAGCACCTGAAAAGCATGTTGACCTTGGTTTCTAAACTTTTGAATCAGACCAGTTGTGCTTTGCAGTCGTGCAATACTCTTTAATAGTTCTTGCATCAAAGACAAGAAGGTTGTGGCTTAGGCCACATGATATGTTGACTTTAGAAGGTATTTATAGCTTTTAACCTTTGCTGCAAAAACTGGGGACTCTGAGCAGCCCACCTCAACCAATCACATCCTTATGTGCAAGCTTGTGTCCAAACAAGTTGAATGAAGAGCAAAGACAGAGGTCTATATATCTTGCACTATTGCACTGAGCCAGGCTGTAGGACCTCACTTGGGTGTGCCCACTGCCTTCTGCTAGCTCACTCCTGAGAGGATGAAGAGACAGAGAGGGACCAGAGAGAGCCTTCCACATGGAAAGCAGGAGAGGGGAGATAGTATTTCCTTCTAGCCCATTCTTGATGCTGTGGGACTTGGTGAGAGGGTCATGACGCTGCTTCTGGAAGCAGAGATGATCCTACATTTCAAATTCCGCATCTGGATGGATTAATCCAAAGAATCCTATCCATGCATGCCATTCTCTCCTTTTTGCACCTGCCCCTGTCCTGTTCTGTGAGGAAGCCAGGAAAGAGCAGATTGTCCTGGAGACTCCTTGAGCATCAGTGCCATGAGCTCAGAGACCATACCAGGGGAGCAGGGTCTCTGCTATCGGCTTTGGTCTCAGGGTACACAGTCCAGCTGCATTTCTGGTCTCTCCCAATGTGTTCCAGAGTGCCAATTAACTGCAGTTCTGCTGGGATTGCATTTCTAGTATTCCTGGACCTCTGACCCCAGTGAATTTAATTCTGCTCCTTTAATAATTTCTGAGAGTATAGATTCTGTTGAGTGAGCAGGTTCCCTCCTGTGGAAATCAACTTAAATTCTGAAGCAGCACACTGCATATTCAGGGAGACTGGGCCCAGATTTGACTTTTAGGATCGGCAGTAAAGGTCAGCAAGAGTCTCTTCGCAAGGGGCTGAGGACCCAGGCAAAGTCCTCCAGTGTCCCTTCAGTGACCTGCTGCCTCAGAGGCTTTTATTCCAGCACAGCGGCATTTACTGGGTTCCATGAGGAGCACAATAGCTAGGTGCTCACATTATGTTCCAGGTTGGAAGGTAAGCCCTCTCCTCCATAGTTCATGCCTTCCCGCATTCAAGGACAATTTATAGGCTAGGCAAGGACTGGATAGTGTAAGAGGCAAAGATGAGGGCTCCAGGCCCTGTAAGCAAAGGTGGACTGGTGGGGTGAGCAGCAGGTGTAGAGGAATTGGCAGGCCAGGGTGCAGCAATCGCCTGCCTATTGTTGATGAGACCTAAGCCAGAGGGACCCTTTAGACCTCTGCAGGAGACTGAATGAGGAATGATCCATCTTTGCAGCACCGAGAATCAGAAGGAGAAATCAGAAGGCTATGAAGAAGAAACTAGTGAGAGGGACAGGGACAAGAGGAGGAGGCAGAGAAGCAAAGGATAGGAGAGAGGAAGAGGGAGGCAAAGGAGGGGGGAAGGAGAGAGGAAGAAGATTGGGTGCAAGAACCAATGCCCAAATAAGATTAGAAGTAAGAGGGACATCCTGAGCTTCTGGAGGCTTCCAGCTTTTCATTTCAGGGCTTGCTGGGGCCAGACAAGGTTCTCATCCCATGTTCTAGGAGACACCCCTCTTGCAGCAGCCTCTCTCTTCGTCCAAGCCTGAGCAGGCCCTTGGCACTTGCAAACGAAAGTGATCTTAAGCTCTCCTGACAGACAGTTGTGACACACCAGTGTAACTGACAGGAAGGAAGCTGGGGAGCACAGGCAGGCGCCAGCTACCTGGAAGGGAAGGAGTCCAGACAGCCAAGAAAGGCCTCAGAAAGGGTGGGTATGAAATCAGTCCTGAAGGGATGGCAATAGTGCCAGACAAAGTCAACCAGTCTTCCTGTGCTACACACTTCCACGTGCTCCCACATTGTCCCTCAGACTTTGCAACAACTTAGGAAGTAGGGACAGGATGTCAGTATTTTTCAGATGATTTTTTTTTAATTATCCATGCTAAAGTCAATGTTCTGGCCTCTGATGTCGTTCAGGCCCTGGGCTGTTCACTTCTGTCCTGTCCACCCTTCCCAAAGTCTATTGTGTGAACTAGGAACAGTAGGCCTGGGCTTTGCATATACAAATAGTGGAAGATGGGGGCAGGGTGTGTGTGTGTGTGTGTGTGTGTGTGTGTGTGTGTGTGTGTGTGTGTGTAGAACCCTGAACCCAGCCATGAGCAGATATGTAATAGGCAGAATCCAGTGCAGATTGAGAATGTAAGACCTCATTCACCAACCAGTGAAAATTTCAAGATGGAAACAGCAAGTCAAGAAAATTAGTTGTGGGCCTCATGGTGCCAGGCCCCATGAATCCACACAGGTCTCACACCCATGCAGACAAACACCACCTCTTCTTGTCTGAGACTCAGAGGGACCATAGTGAGGAGGGAAATCTAAGGTAAGGGAGGCTGGACTTCTGCCACGGAGCTCACTGTCTTGGATTTAGTCTCCTAGGGATGGTAAGCCTGGGGATCCTGTCTTGACTTATACTTCCAAGTAGCAAATCATCACTTTTGTAAGTGCTAGGAGGAGGGGACAGCAGCCATGACCCATCCTCCAGGGAATTCCAATAGGAAGTGCCTTCACATGGCCCGCTTGGCACTTCCTTACCCCTGGAGAATATCTGGCCAAGAAAGTTCAGAGGCCACAGTGGGGAAAATCCTCATTTAGGGAATATTGAATCCATTAACACCCTGTTGTTTTTTTTTTTTTTTAAGTGTCTCAGCTGGAGGAAAATATTTAAATAGAAGTCATTAGCGAGCACATGTTTGAAGCCAACAGTGCCTAATAAGTCAAAATTGCCTTCCCTAAAAATGAAACCTATTGAAGATTTTCAACCCCCCCCCTTCTGAAGTGCTCAATTAGGGTGAAAAAATAATCCATAGTGCCTGCCTGGATTGAAGCTGCAGAGAAGCCAGAGTGCTTTCTGGTTAGGCGCCATCCAACCACAGCGATACAAATCGGGCCTCGCAGGTAATTTATGTCAGGGGCAGGAGTCTGGAAGTGGGTCTGCTTGGAGTTAAAAGCATCGTAAATAAGCTGGGTTGGGAGTCAGAGATGTGCTGGCTGTGGAGGGAATTAGAGTGGTCTGTGGCTGCCCCCACGGGAGGCTCAGAGCCTACTCCCCCCCGGGATCCTAAAGGCTGGGGAATGGCAGCACCTGTCCTTGCTGTGTGGTGGGGGAGAGTGAGCTTCGGGGAGGATCAGAAGCCTGGCCACATCCTTTGCCTTGGCAGGGGCAGAGCCATCATTAGGTTTTGCTTCCACCCTGGCTACAGTGCCCACTAGTGTCTCAACTAGGTGCTGTGGCTGCCTCCACCCCAAGGGCCAAGACTTGAGCTGAGAAGGGAAAGACTAGAACCAGAGGGACAACCAAGACACTGTAGCAAGAAAATGTCATGTACTATTGAAATCAGCATCCAAGCAAAGGAGCATGTACATGCATGCATGCATGCATGTGCACATGCATGTGTGCAAGCCTGTGGGGTACATGTGCTCATGTACTTTTATATACCATGCACTTGTATGTGTGTATGTATGTATGTATGTATGTGTGTGTATGTGTGTGCATGAGATTGTGTGTGCCCATCCAACCACCAAAGCAACTTCAGCATGCATATCCATATTGTTTATATGTGCATGTGTGCACAGGCCTGTATGCATATAAATTGTGTGCATGCATGTGTATGTGTGATACGGCATTTGTGTGTACCCATGTCTATATACACTCAGATCTATGTACGACAGATTGTGAATCGCAATCCAGTCTAAGATTTCAACAAATTTAATGTAGGGGTGTGAGTCATGTCTTGGGTAAAGGTGGAAAAAAGCATTAGGGGTGAGTTGGCCTGTACCAGGAAAGGACTGTTGTAAATGCCTGCGTATGGGATGAAATTCTTTTTTCTCCAGTACCTCCCTCTGGAACATTTCCTTCCCAGGTCTGTCATGTAACAAGCAAGGCTCTGTCTAGACGGTTTCAGAAGGGGACACAGTGCTGTTTGGAGATAGATGCTGCAGCCCGAAAAACCCTCAATCTGTCGGTGAAAATAAAAGGCAGCAAAGACATCGAACACAGATGGAGTAATTCATTATTCCTGGGAGTCTGACCCAGTAATTGTTGGATGTTATTATAAGCAAGCTCTGTAAAGGTTATCTTTAAAAAAAAAATGAAGAGTTATTTATTCCTAGGAGACTGGTCCTCAAGATGGGTAAAAGGGTACTTGGGGTTTGCTACGGAGAAGCCAGATGTCTTTATGGACAATAAAAGATGGTTCTGATGGGGCTTTTTTTAAAAAAAGAAGTTCTGAAAACAGGAGGCTGTGCCTGTATGGCGGGTGGGGGTCCTGGTAGAGGAGAGTGTGGCAGGAACAGGTGATGGGATGGGACAGAGCAGAGATTTGCACCAGGATCTTGATTGTCTTAGGAGGATCCTTCAGGGATACAGTGTCTCTGAAGTGCCCTACTCACTAGGAGCAGTTCCATCTGCCTGCAAATCGGGGTGACAGAGTCTTAGTGACTCCTGGCACTTTCTGTCACTTCTCATTTCCTTGTTCCTTGTAGGTCAGACAGAACTGGGGTGGAGGGCGAGGCTGGCCAGAGAGCCTGACCCACACCTGAGCCCTGTCATTCCTCAGGTATGAGGGACCATTTAGAACCCTGTGCTTTGTCACTGGGGTGTTGAAACTGCTTCTAACCCAGGGGACCCTCAAGGGAGAAGCAGTTGCCTCAGATAGTGGTCCCAAACTCAGCCTGAGATATCACCCTCATCTAAGAACCAAAGATATTTCTCCATGTCTCCCCCATTGTTGTCATAGCAATAATCAGGCAGGTCCCAGGAATGATGGTCAGGACCTACCATCCTTCCTTTCTCCAGATGGTGGCTCCTGTCCACTAGCAAAAGGCTCACTGAGGCTCTGGACTCCAGGGGAAAGGCTAATCCCCCAGCATTTTCTAATCTGTCTCCAGACTACCCTTGTTCTCCCCTGAGAACACAAGACTTTTTTTCCCACTTTAGACTTACCTGAACCGCACCCTCCTCTCATCAGTGTACAGTTCATGGACCAGGGAGATGGCTCAGCAGTAAGGCCTCTTGCCACCAAGCTTGACGACTAGACTTCAGTCCCCAGGACCCATGTGGTAGAAAGAGAACTGACTCCTACAAACTGTCTTCTGACTTACACACTTACACACTTCACGTATATGTGTGCGCACACACACACAGATACATGCCTATATACATACACAATACAAATGCAAAAAAAAATAACTGTTTTCCATACAGTTTTCATTTTGAATGTTCTCAAAATCTGATTTTCCTTTAAAATCTATTTCTTTCTCTTCTGGGCTGCCCAGGCCAATGAAAGCAAGGTCAGAAGGCTCTTTTGAATTACAGACACCTTCTGTGTCCCCAAGTCCCTTGCCTGCCGCCAGCTCTTGCCCACTACCCATCAGTTCTGTACCCAGGAGGTGCTCAAATCTCACAGCAGCACAGGGAACTCATCTCTGCCTCACACATAATCCTGTGTGGACAGGGATAGAGAGAAAGGTTATCCATGCAGCACCAGCCATGGGCAGACATGCCTTCCCTATGCTCCGCCTATGCAGGTGCGCCCTAGATTCCAAGGAAGCAGTGTAGTGAACCTCAGCCTCTGGGAAGGCATGTCTAAAGTCAGAACTAGATGTTGACCAGTAGATTTCCAAATGAAAATAGAGCCATGGCGTATGACAAGATGTTCGCAAGAACGAAAATAAAAAAAGTCAGATGGTACAGCATGTGCCAAGGACCCACCCAGCTTCCTCTGTAATCATGCTCCTCATCATTCAGGTGAGGAGACAGAGCTTCTAGGTCAGTGGTTCTCAGCTTTCCTAAAGTTGTGACCCTTTAATTCAGGTACTCAGGTTGTGATGATCCCCAACCATAAAAATTATTTTTGTTGCTACTTCATAACTGTAATTTTGCTATTGTTATGAGTCGGAATGTATTCTGTGGTTTTTTTTATGGTCTTAGGTGACCCCTAAGGGTTGAAAGGGTTGTTGGACCCCAAGGGGGTGTGACCCACAGGTTGAGAGCCACTGCTCCAGGAGAAGGGACTCACAGAGGATACACAGTCGTGTGGTCCTGGAGTAGCGATCACTCGGCCCAGTGCACCCCCAAGACTGCTGTTGAGCTGGCTCCTCTCCATTCATTCTTAGTGCCATTCCCTTTGTTCTTGGCAAAAGCAGGGATAACGCAGAGGAGACAGAGGGAAAACGGAGGGCCAGGCTCTTCTCTTAGGCAAGCATCCTTATGTCCAGCTGTAGGGTAGCTTCTGCTTGCCTGCAGTCAGGCACCTGCTGGGTGCTCCTCTCTCCTTCTCCCCAGAGGGCATCTTGACCTGGCTCGGTGACCTCTAAGTGACCAGTAGCTCCTTGTTTCAGGTCCCCTATGTTCTGACAGTGACATTGCCATGCCCCTGGTTAGTAACAACTCAGCAGTCCCTTTCCCTTGAAGTTCTTTCCAATCTAAGAGATTGGTTGAGGGATGGAAAGGAATGTGTTTGTGTTGCCTGCAAGATAACTACACAGGGAATGCACCTGAGGTTTCTCTGGAGTTGTCACTACTGTTCCTGTGACCCAGGGGTGGTGGGACTAGGAGTAAGCAAGCGGGCAAACATGGCTACTAAGGATGAGCACATGGGGAAGGGATCCAAATACACCAAAGCTCTAGTCCCAGAATTTCTGCTTTCTGGATGTATGGTCTTGGCTTAGTCACTTAGTCCCCGACCCCCCCAAGCCACAATTTTCTCACCTGATAAAGGGAGCTCAACAGTATGTATTGTACAAAGCTTTGAGGAAGGTGAAATAAAATGACATGAAAACACCTCTCACCTCTCATAGGACCCATCAACCCACAGAGCCTTTCCAAGTGCTAACACATCTCCTCCTGCCTTCTTGGCTGAGGAGAAATCAGTATTTTCTGGACAGTAAAGACCAGCACCGGCTACAATGCACACACACACACACACACACACACACATACACACGTGCAGCCATATGCATACTTACATACATTCACATACACATGTACACAAATGCTTGCACATGCACACATATGCACATACACACATACACCCACACATACATGCACATGAAAGCACATATGCACACATATGCACATACACATACATGTACACACCACACACACAAACACATACACCCAAACAAATACACACACGCATCACACACACTAACACACACACACATGCACATGAAAGCACACACACATGCTCATACACATATATGCCCACACCCACATACACATGAAAGCACACATATGCACGTACATACACACACATGCACATGCACACTACACACACACACACACACACACACACACACACACACACACACTGAATACATACAATGTGCAGATGCACACATACACCCTGGCTTTGACTCCAACTTGGTTTTTAGCTTGATCTTTATAAAACTATGGAAACCCTGACAGAGAGGCAGAGATTTAATTGCAGGGGTAGGGTCTTAAAGGGATTATGTATAGGACAGAAGAAGAAATTTGTCCTGGGACCCTGAGAGATGAAAGGCTCAGAGATCAAGACAGTGCAGAAATGGGATTCCAGGCAGAAGGAATAGGGGGTTAAAGTGTGAAAAATGGATAGCATGCATCATGAGCTGATTTTTTAAAAAGGAAAAGAACACAGGACTCTGTGGTGTAGGGCTAAAGATGGGCTAGGGACTGAAAGGCCTCAGATGCCCAACCCCAGAGTGAGCTTCCTCAGTACACAGCAAGAATACAACAAAGGGACATGAGAGTTGTCACATCTCTACCCATGCTGCAAAGCAGCGCTGTGTAGAAGGTCTGAGAAGTTGAGAGGTATCCAATAGGATTTAGGTATGTGGGATGGACGACAGTTTTCAATGAGATGGGCAAAAGAGAAGGAAGTGTGAAAAGTCAGGCCATCGGAGGATGTTAGAGCCATGAGTTGAAGGAAGGTGTTCATGGGACAGAAAAGGCCCAGGGACAGGAAAGAGAGGATTGTTGCCAGATTAGGGATGAGGGGTATTAGGAGCCAGTCAGCCATCGAGAAGAGACCCTGGGTAGACAGCTGTGGCTGAAGGTAGAGGTCAAAGTGGAGGAGAGGGTAGGTCTAGTGGAGAGGAGCCAACCAAGAAGAGGACTGGGGACAGAACTTTCAGGATCGTCCTTACAGATGAGAAAGAGAAGAGAAACCTATGGATAAGACAGAGAACATGTTGGGAGTGGAGGACACTGGAGCCTCATGTGGCTGCAGAGTGAGAAGTGAACCTACTATTGAGTATGGGGAGGGATGGGGAAGCCATCCCGAGACCAGCATCAGGAAGTGGCTAGCCTCTGGGAGAAGAAGGAGTAATTTCCGCCATAGCTGATTCGATGTTTGAGAAGTGGGGAGAGCTCCTAACTGGTCCCCTGGGGGAAGTCTTCCATAGGGAGGAGACTCAAGGAAGGAGTATGTGAGGAGGGAAGGCTGGCGATACAGGTGGGTGAACAGGAGAAGGAAGAGCCACAGTCATTGAGGAAATGGGTAGATCTGTCCGTGGGAAGTGAAGGGTCAGAGCTGGACAAGGAAGCTGAGAAGAGATTCTCTTTTTCTCAAAAGGCCCCACCAGCATCTTTGGGTCACCTAGGATACAGACCACACAGGGAAAGAATGAGTAGCCCCACCTGTGCCCTAGAGACGTCGGGGATGCAGGAGGCATGGGGAATAAAGAAGTGACCCTTGTACCATGGGTGTGTTTCTGGATATCTGCCAATGGCACACTCAGAACTTACCTCCAGAACATTACTTCATCCTCTAGCCATCTGCTAGCCCTAAATCTGTTAGAACCTCTTCCTGTGGAAGCATCTCCTTCCTGTCTTTCCTCAAGACACTGCCCAGCTCTCCCTTCCTGAGCAGTGGGCCTTATGTCCTGGGAGACAGTGTCTAGAGACACATGATGCCAAGAGTTTCAACAGCCACTCTAGTTTGAGATGACCAGGGAAGGATATTCTTCCCAGACAGTGATCTTGAGATTGTCAAAGTCATCTAAAGCCCAGGCACCATGAGAAACCATCACAGCCCAGAGGACACTGGGCAGACAAGACAGCTCAATGGACTCTGCAATCCTGCATGGCACCCTGGGGCAGAGAAAGGATGTTAATGGGGAAACTGGTGAGATCCAAATTAAGTCTGGAGTTTAGCTACCAGCCATGTGCCAATGTCAGCCAAGGTCTTAGTTTTGACAAAAGTATTGTAGAAATGTAAGATGCTGGCCATGGGGGAAAATGTATTCAGTTAGGGAAGAACCCCATTCTCTTTGAAACTTGACTGCAAGCATTAACTTATTCTAAAATGAAAGTGATTTTATATATATATTGGTGCTATATGCATAAAGTATGCCAGTAGCTTGATTTAGATCATTTGCAAGTTCATGACCTTTGGTGACAGACTTACAGGAAAATTTATAAAAGTGGGGCAAAGCTGAGCTGCTTCTTCTTTAGGTGTCAGTGTCTGGTGGGTGAGGACCAGAGAGGGAGAGAGAGTAAAGCAGAGTGGAGGAGCTTCCACATCCTCTCGTACCATGGCTTGCTTGCTAGCCTTACCTCTTCTAGCTGACAGCCGACACCATGGATTTCATGCCCACACAGGCAGGTTGAGGTTCTTCATGGTTTTCTATTCCTCTGAATCACTCAGTTGCTGCCTTTGCACCAATAGAAGGTAGGACCAGACAGCTATAATCCCCATCCAAGGACCCTCATTCCTTAGGCTCAATGCCAGGACTGGGTGTCAGAGTTGGAGCATCAGATATATTATTACATCTGCGTTCTTCTAGAAGCACCACCTGGACATCAAACATTCTCCCGTTTTGCAGCCTGGACTGTGAGGCTGTAGCGTTTCCCACCATGGTAGAATTTCCTTCCAAATCAGTGATTCCTCTCTAACCCCACCTCGGCTTGTCAACCAAGGTGATGTAACATTCTAGACCCGTGGTCATTTCAGCAATGTTCACAGCATCTTCATCAGAGCAGATTCCATCTCCAGAAACTGCTTTGTTCATCATGAGACTGAAGCAATTCAGCTCCATCCTCCAGCTCCATGCCAAGTTCTTGTTGCCTGGCTCTGGCTTTTCCCACCACAGCCATAGCTCCTGATGTCTTGAACTCTTCCATGAGGTTCAGATCAGCTTCTTCCAAACTCCAGCTAATGTTACTATTCTGATATCCTCTGTGAATCATTAACATTCTCAGTGGGATCTAGAATGGCTAATCCTTTCTAGAAGGTTCCCAGTTGACATTCCCAGATCCATCAGAGGCAAGATTAGCTAGAGCAGTCATAGCCTCAGAAAAAAAATATATTCTTAAATAGTAAGAAAGTTGAAATTGCTCCTAAATCTATGAGCTGCAGATATTGCATTAGTGGGTATGAAATTAAAACTACGCTAAGCTAAAACATTACCTCTGAGGGAAGTGATGTGCCTTCCTCGGCTAGATGCGTAACTTTGCACCAGGCATCACAGCCACAGCCAAGAGGTCTTGCCACTGAAACATGTCTTTTTCACTGTGTCCTTTTGCCATCTCTAGATTCCTGCAACTTTCTGGGTGTTTGTGGCCCATGCCTGGGGAGTCCAGCTTCTCCCATCCAGACCAGCACCCAGGGAGGCTGCCTGGTCCCAGGCAGTCACAGGCTTGCTGCCCTGTTCCACACCCCCACAGCCCTGTGTTCTGCAGGCCCAGCACAGCAGGGGGTGCAATCACCATCTGTGTAGCTGGCATCTTCACAGACGCACATTTAAGTCACTGCAGCACTCACAGGAGAAAGCAAATAAGCACATACAGCCCAGCAAAGTGCCGAACCCAACCGTCAGTCTCACTGTGCACACAGACATACCGCCCAGCGAAGTGCCATACCCAGCTCCGAGTATCACTATGCACACAGACATGAAGTGTTCATGGCATCATGCAAAAAACTCAGAAGGAGAAAGGAAACTGTGTATTCTCTTTGGAGATGTTGTCAAAGATTCTCCCTATCCTTCAAGGTCACATCCTCAGGAAAGGTACAGGAGTGAAAAAACAACCTTCACAGGTTACTTGGGGACTGTCAAGTCCTTGTGACCCTGAAGTCCAGGACAGTGGAGCAACAGTTGCATGTGTAAAGAGGGCAACACTCAGATACAGTTGGCCAAAATGTTGTTGGCTTTCTTTTTTGGCACAGCCTCCTCCCCAACAGGTGGATACCATAGACTGAGTCATCCCCTTCCCTCCAGGGTCTCCCTAGTGGCTGGTTGACTCTGATAGCCAATCATAAGATGGTTGGGGACTAACAGATATTTGCAACCAGAACAAGAGTAAGCAGTGTCTTGAGTTCTTCAGAAGAAACACAGCATCCATTAGAGACTGACACTGACCTACCTGGGTTCATGGAGAATGTCATGTTAGACACATCACACCTTAGAAATCAATTATGCTTAAGCCAGGCATGGTGGCTTATCTTGTTGCCAAGACAAAATATCCAACTAAAACAACTCACAGAAGGGGTTTATTTTGGCTCATCGTGAGGGCACAGTTCTTCACTGTGGAGAAGCCCTGACAGCTGGAATCCACCGGAGGCAGATGCATATATTGTATCTACTTTAGGTAGCCTACAGCACTGAATACAGTGCTTAGATCGCTTTCTCCTTTCTTTACACCTATTCTAGCTGTTAGAATGATATCACCATACTCAGTATGTGTCTTCTCATCTTAATTAACATAATCTTAATAATTCTTCACAGCCAGATGCAGAGACTAACATAATCTAGGTAATTCCTCACAGGTATGCCCACTTGTCTCCTAGGTTATTCTGGAACCTACCAAATTTAAGTGTTAATCATCAAACTGGTTCACACCTGTAACCTTAGCACAGTGGTTCACAACCTTTCTAATGCTGCAATCCTTTAATACAGTTCCTCATGTTGTGGTGACCCCCCCCAACATAAAATTATTTTGTTGCTATTTCATAAATGTAATTTTGCTACTGTTATGACTATTATGAACTGTAATTTAAATATCTGATATGCAGGATAACTGATATGCAACTCCTGTGAAAGGGTCGTTTGACCCCCACAGGTTGAGAACCACCACCTCAGCACTTGGGAGGCTAAGGCAAGAAGATTGCTAGTGAGTTCAAGTCTAGCTTGGGTTATAGAGTGAGTTCCCAGCTAGTCTGGCATATGAAGTAAAGCTGTTTCAAAAGACAAATGAATTAATAAATAAAAGTTAATGAATATTGACTGGCCATGCATATGTACCAAGGATTATGCGTGGAATGACTCTTTATGAGAAAAATCCCCTTAGCTATCTGGGGGCTCAAGTTCTAGCTGTGTGGCCTGTGAAGGTTAAGAAAAGGACGATGAACCAGCAAAGACACAAAGTGAAGGTAGTGATCAATCTTATGAGGACTGGGAAGGGAACAGTGGGCAGGCGCGATAGCAGGACTTCCCTGCAGGACAGGCCTCCTGGGCAACATGCCATTTGGAGAAGGAGGAAACACTACAGACCTGGTGGCCTGGAGAACACAAAACAGCGCGTGGCATTTCTGGTCACCAGGAAAAACCCCTGCATGGGATATTTACAAAAATAGATTACATGCTATGTCCGGTGCTGTTTTATTCACACACATACTGGCCCAGATTTGGGGGTTGTTTTCTTGCCCAGCTGTCCATGCCGGATGCCTCTTTAGTGAGCTGGCTCATCAGTCTCCACAAATCAACAGGAATCTAACACAGGATGGGCGTCTTTCTCAGTGAGTAAAAGAAAGCACAACATGAAAGGAAGGGGGGAAAGGAAGGAAAGGAGAAGGGAGAGGAGAGGAGGACATGGGAGGGGAGGGGAGAGGGGAGGGGAGGGGAGAAGGGAGGACAACAATTCGAGAGAGGGCATTAAGTTAGGAGGCAATGCACATACTTAATGATTAAAGTCCATAAAGAGGAGCAGATTAAAGAGTCAAACAGAGAGACAGGGGTGGTGTGAGCTGAGACTACTTTAATTCTTAATCTCAGACTTGCAAGGGAAGCAGAGTACTCAGGAGTAGCCAGACCTGAGCCAACACTGTGGAAGGGCCACTGTAGAAGACATTAGGATGTCTTTGCCACATGCGAGCAGGTGATATGGAGATGACTACCAGTGGATCTTAGCTATGTAGAAAGGAGATCTAGGCACAAGGAGGGGGTTGGCATGGTGTGAAGGGGACTTTGCTATCAGGCCCATCCGAGGTGGCTTCTCTAACCCTTATCTGCAACCAATGCTAAAGAGGAGGGCTTCATCCCGGCACAGAAACCCCAAAACTGCCTTTCCCAAGCCTTTCTCAACTAACTACTTGATGGGTTGGTTCCTCGTTTCTCAGTGTCTCTTGTCAGATTCAGCAGGCATTCCTACACACAGATACCAGGAGGCCCTTCCTAGAGTGTTGTGCATGGCAGATACCATCAAACATGGAGCTCTCCTCTTAATATCCACTCCATCCTTCAGAATCTTCACACAGACAACTCATCTCTGCTGTTTCAGGTTGTTGCTGCTTGAGATGGTATCTCCTCCCAAGTAGCAGCTGCAAGGGAGTGCCAGGAATCCCAAGGAGCTGGTTTGGCCATCCCCAGGGCTGTCGTGTTACAACCCTTGAGTAGTCAACTCCCTTTGTGCATCAAGATCATCTCTGAAGTGGATGCATATGAAGTGAGTCTATCATAAGTATTAAGTGGGACAAAGGATATAAGAGGGTCGTGGCCTAAGGCCTGTGCAAGACACAAGAGTCTGTGCTTCCCAGTGACCCTGAACTATGTTTAAAAATCATACCTTCATGTCTTGAAATTCTAATAATTTCTGAGCACAGAGCCCACATTTTCCTCTTGCACTCAACTCTATAAATTATGTAGCCAGTCCTGGAGAGGGTTTAAACACAAAACAACATTGTAAAAGGGCACAGTGAGTTACTGTTGATAACGGTTATTAAAGGCTGTGGAGAGGGCACTTTCTTTTCAGGCCTGGAATGCTGAGATAGCACAGAATCCCTCCTTCCCTGAGCTCTCATCCAAGAGCTCTGCCGTCATCCCCAGACCCAAGGTTCTTCTGTGCAAACCTCAGCGAGTCCTTTCCTCATCCGGGTGCCTTGACCTCCCAGAAGCTTTCTCCCAGTCCCCTTCTAAGCCCCACTGCTGCCCAGCACCTGTTGAAAGCACACTTCTCTGCGTGGCCGAGCAGCTCTGCCCCTAGAGGAAGTTGGAAGCATGAAACTTCCATTCAGGAAGTCAGTTAGAGCCCCTGCCACCTGCTCCTGCTGTCTCCTCTCATCCTGTCCTCAGCCTCCAGCAGCATTTTAGCTGTCAGTCCTGGAGAACTGGGCCCATGGCTGTTCCTGGTCAAGCCGGGTAGATGCTGTGACTTGGGGGATTGGAGAGGGGGAGTGGGGCTTCTCAGCGGGGTAAGCCTCTGAGGTTGGGAGGAGACTGTGTGTATAGACCTGTGTGGCTGTTCTCTCTCTGTGTCTCTGTGTGTTCTCTCTCTGTGTCTCTGTCTCTGTCTCTGTCTCTGTCTCTCTCTCTCTCTCTCTCTCTCTCTCTCTCTCTCTGTGTGTGTGTGTGTGTGTGTGTGTGTGTGTGTGTGTGTGTGTGACCATGTGTCAGTGTGGGCAGGCAGTGCTGGCAGAACCCCCAGGTGTGTATGGAGATAGTGTGAGAATTCTTATCATAGGGAATGTGATTCAAATTGTGTCTCAAGTTGTTTATTGGTGCTTGTTTCTGAGTGGATATGTGACATGGTGGGTGAGGTGAATGTACCTACCTCTGCATGGGACAGTGATCCAGTGTATGTCTGTGTGTTTGTATTAGAGTGGTACAAACTGCATGGTTTGTGTGTGTGTGTGTGTGTGTGTGTGTGTGTGTGTGCACCTGCCAGTGTTCTAACCTGTCTCTAAGTGAGTGGAGCAGAGCCCACAAAGTGTGTGAGTGTGGGTGTCTGGTGATTCAGTGTGTATTTGTATCAGCCACTGTGCGTCTGCCACCACGTCTGCATCTAAGTGTGGTGGCGTAATGCTGTGAGCGGCAATGCCCAGTGTGTTCATGTGTGCTGTGCGTCTGGTGTGAGCACCATGGTGCGTGCTAGAGCCAGCGAGGCTGCAGTGCTAGGCTGGGCGGGTACATCAGACTGGTGTCAATGTCTTGTCTTGGCAGTGGCGAGTAGCGCGTGTGACCCGTGGTGTGTGCGTAGTCTCGCAGGCCAGGACAGATCATGCCCCCGCCCCCTTTCTCCTGGCTCTGAAGCCCCGACCCTTCCTCCGAGCCAAAGAGCGGGCTTACTCCGGAGCCTCTAGGACCCGGCGGAGGCCGGCCGCTGTCCCCGGGCCGCGCGAGTGAGCATGTGCAGACCAGGCGCCCGTTCGCCCGCTCCGCGCCCGCCGCCCGCTCCACTCCGCGCCCGCGGCTCAGGTCGGCGCCCGCCGTCTCCGCCACTGCTCAGCGCGGAAGTCCGCAGCCTGGGGGGAGCTGTGCGGCGTGGGCCTGGGCGCGTTGGTGTGATCGCCACGGGCGCCGGGGGCGTGCGGGCGTCTGGGCTCCGGGCACTGCGGGGCTTGCGGGCTCGGCGCCCCGGAAGGCGGGTGCCCCAGCCGGCCACGATCGCGGGGTGAGTCCTGTCTCCGGGATCCCCAAGCCAAGACCCGGGCTCAGGCTGCGAGCTGGATCTACCCCAGTCGCGGGCAAACAAGTTTGTGTAGACAGGACTGGGAGCGCGCGGGGCTGCACCTGCTGGGGCGCAGGGCGCGCTGGCGGGGCGCCTTCTCGGGGCCGGCACTCGGCGCGCCAGGACCGTGGCGGATGCGTGGGGAGAGCCTCGCCACGACTGGGCTTGACTGTTGGAGGGGGGGGGAGTGCACGGGCAGTTGCACCAGCCGCGTCTCCGCCAGGAGCCCGGGTACAGCAGGTCCAGAGTCCCCGGCGGGGCTGAAAACAGGATTTGAGGTGCGCACTGCCTCCCTCTTAGGTGGAGATATTCACCAGAAGCTGCTCCCCCTCTCTCGTTCCGTTCCCAAGCCAGGCTTCCGGTCAGCGCAGGGTTTTCTTCAGTCTCTTGGTGAACTTGAACACCGGCAGAGACAAAACCAAAACGTATGTATTTTGTTGGGAAAATTACCCGGTGTCGGCTTTTTGCATCTTTCTAAGGTGTGGATGGAGACTCGTGGCTGGATGCTGTGTTTGGCATTTTTCTTTGCTAGTCAGAAGCGTCCCCGGCTGGGCCAGCTGCTTCAGGGTAGCCTGTCTAACTGCTTTCCTGGGTGTCTGTGCTCTGCGGGTGGGACTTAGAGCCAGCTCATCGATGGGAGGTCAGACTGGGGACCTATGTCCCATCTCCTTACTAGCAAATGGGCAGTTCCAGCCCTGGGACACGGCCCTCACTCTCCATCGCAGGGTGCTTTCCACACAGAATGGACAAACTCGGGACACCACTGTACTTAGTCACCTCAGCTCTCCTGTTACCGATACTGCATGCGTACTTTTGTTTTAGGGAGACACACAGCCAGCCTGTGTGGGAAACCCATAGTCGGGATCAGGATCCCGTCAGGCACAGGAAGTGAGGGCTGTAGAAAGTGAAAGAATTAGAGGAACCTCAAGCTGGGTGACCCTGTTCTGTCTACAGTGTCCCCACTTACTGGCTACAAGTGCTCGGGAGAGCTGCCTTGGTGTAGGAGCAGGTTTCGTTTTTCCCAAGTGTGACCTCCCACCACACACACAGTCTTAGCTGAAATCCCATAAAACGTCTGTGGGGAGAGACTGCCAAGCCCACAGATTCAGTGAAGACATCTCCCTGGCAGTGGGTGAAGACAGCTTGGCCAGCTGCTGGACTGAGGGTAGTGGGGCAACTGTCCCCTTATTTCCTTATCTCCCTGACATCATGTCCCCCCATCCCATAATCGTTCCCATAGAGTTTTGGAAGAAACTTATCTTGGGGTGAGGATACCCCTCTTTCAGAGCACTGAAGTCCTGGCATACACAGTACTGCACTCTGGCCTGACCAAAAGTGCAGAGCAACGTGGATTTAGACAGAGAGGACCCCTGTCCCTTTCTGCCTCCCCCAGCAGAGGGCACATTCTGGCCTGCTACGAAATGTGAGTCTCAGCCTGGCCAGTTCAACCCGGAAACTGCAGCACAAGTCAGTGAGTCTCATGGGTAGTTCTTGTAGAGACACTGCATAGACCCCCAGAACCCACAGCCTCTGGGTTCTATATCTATACGGCAAGTGGTAGTCATACTCACAGGATGGGGTCCTGATATCTGATCTGGAGGTCAGCCCTGCTTATTTGGGGAGCATGGCCTAATTTTTCTCTGGGCCTCTTAATCTTGCTTTCTTCCTCTCTTCCCTAATTTCTCTGAGTCTTGACTTTAATAACCACCATTTTAAGCTGTATCTAAAACAGTATATTCATGTGCTGCTTTGAGGGGCTGTGTCTGTGTGCCTCTTTGCAGACATTAAGTACCCTCCTCACTGCTTGGATGTGAGTCCCCTCCCTAAAGGTCATCACCTTGGTATGAAGGGACCATGAATAAAGACAGGGATGTGCAAGGTGTCCTGGGCCATCTCCTATAGCTTGAGTCCCTGTCCTTTGGCAAAAATGGAGCCAGAGAAAGACAGGGCTGACTGACTCACCTGCCCAGATTTATCCAAGTCTCTCAAAGGTGTTGTAACACGTATCTAACCTTTCCTATTCTGCCCAAGGCCCAAGACCACACTCAGGGACTCACCGCCAGTGGAGGAAACACAGGAATGGGTGAATACATTGGGGTGAGGGTGCTACCTCAGGAGAGGTTGTGATTGGCTGTGCCATATGGGATTGGGTCCTGGGTCAACCAAATAGAAAGGGAAAACCCCACCTGCATGTGGCACTCCAGCACAGTGCATAAAAGGGTCCCATCTGATATTGGGTGGATGAAGGACATGTGACAGGGCAAGTGATGTCACACACTTGGAATCAGAAAGCCAGAGTTCTGTCTAGCATTAGCTGTTTGTTTCTGTTTGAGTTAATTGGCTCCCAGTGTTTCACATTCTGCCTCTATATAACAGGGATAAGGACTCATAAAATAATGTCATGAGCCTGTGGGAAGATCACTCATTCATTTGTTTATCTGTTTATTTGTGTGACACACTTGGTAGTATGTGAAAGTACTTGTAACTCTAATCCAAACTTTACTGTGCATATGAACTTGCGCCATGAGTTCACTGAAGGTTAGATACTTCATTTGCATTGAGTGGAGTTTTGACCTTAGGAAGACAATTCTTACTATTCATGATTGACAAATCATAATTGTATATTTTAACGGGCTACCATGTGACATTGGACCTATGTATATAATATGAACTGATTAAGCTGATTAGCTATTATGTTTTATACATTTAAAGAAACATTGCATGTGGGTGTGGAGTATGTGTGTGTGCGCACATCTGTGTGTGCAAAGCACCAGCAGAGGCCAGAAGTTGATGCCAAGTGTTTTTCTCTATTGTTCTGCACATTATTATTGTTGTTTGGGTTTTGTTTGTTTGGTTTTGTTTGAGACAGGGTCTTGCTGTCTAACTCTGGCTAGCTGGAACTCCTTTAGCAGACCAAGCTAGCCTCTGCCTCTTAAATGCTGAGATTAAAGGCAGGTACTGCCATATCTGACCTCCAATCATTTTACAAGCCAGGGTGTCTCACTGAGCCTAGAGCTTGCTGCTTCAGCTATTCTGTGTGGTCAGCAAGCTCCTGCCTATCTCCACCTCATGAACACAGGTTACAGAAGCACAGCCATGCCTGGCTTCTGCCTGGATGCTGGGGATCTGAACGGAACCTCATGCTTTTAGAGAGCAAGTACTTTGCTCATTGAGCTATCTCCCCAGACCCCTAGAAACATTTGTATTTGAATTATTTCTCTTGAATGCTGAAGTTCAAAGAGTTTTTCCCCTTCAAAGATGGAGTCTTGCCTGGCGGTGGAGGCGCATGCCTTTAATCCCAGCACTTGGAAGGCAGAGGGAGGTGGATCCCTGAGTTTGAGGCCAACCTGGTCTACAAAGCGAGTTCCAGGACAGCCAGAACTGTTACACAGAGAAACCCTGTTGAAAAAGACAAAAACAAACAAACAAAAATGGAGTCTTTACCCCATTCCTGCAAGAACCCAACAGGTTTGTGTTTTGTGGGTACCTTACCCCCCTTTGCAGCCGCAGACCAGTTCAGGACCCTGGAATGAGAGAAATATTCCCTTAAGTGGGCAGAGATATTGACTGTACGTGGGAGGGGCTTGCAGGCTGGGAGGGGATGTAGGGATATTGAGAGGCAGCCACACTCCAAGCAGAACCCAAACCCAGCCACAGCTCACCGTGCATTCAGCATCTCTGTCAATGTGGCAGAGCCACTCTGCTCCAGGGGGTGAGGAGGTTTTATGGAGAAAGTGTTCTTGGGCAGAGCCTTGAGGGCAAGAAAGTACTTCAGGCCTATGAGTTGGGCAGAGCATCCCTGGCTGTCTGAAGAATGTGCACCATAAGGAGGCTTGAAACATCTCATGCTGGCCAGGAACACTGGTTGGGACACAGAGTTCTGTAAGGAATAGTCAGAGAGAGGAGGATGAGAGTGAAACCAAGACAGGACACTGCGTGGCTGTGGAGGAGTTTGGACCAGTTCCTCCAAGCCCTGGGGCTTCTGAAAGCCATAGCATCACTAGTGCTATGCACTGGGATAACTGCTTCCTTGGGATGCTGGGAGGACGCAGCCTTTGGGAGAGAGATGGAGTTCAGATGACAGGCATTAAGTTGGGCAGCAGAGGATGGAGAAGGAGAAATTAGAGGTAGGAGAGCACTGGAGTCCAGCCTCATTTACAGTTTTACTGAGGTCCCAAAGCATAGAGCCACTAGCTTCTGGTTGGCCAGTGACCTGAGGCTCTGAGCAGTTGGGGCATAGGTCCTCATCTTGACTGGAGGACCGCTTGCTGGACCCTCAGCTTTGTCTTTAGATGCTGCCCTGTGTGCACACAGCTTTGAGTCACCCTTTCTTGGTGGCCACAGTGACTAAGATCCATGTGGGGGACACTGGCCATTTGTTCTCCCACTCATACTCCTCTCTAGCCAGAAAGTAGGAGTCACATGACTGAACCCCAGAGTCTGGCACTGGCTACCCTTGGTGATGCTCTCCTCGCCTGTCTTTTCCCTTGCTCTTTCCACTGCCACTTCTAGGGCTCCAAACCCAACCTGGCCCACAGGTAGATGCCACCTGCCCCCTTCCAGAGCCCCAGTTTCCTGAGTTCCCCTTGCTCTAGGAGTCAGATTTTCTTCCCTGAGACTCCTTGAAGCCTCTTGGTTCAATAGTCTCCTCTCCTTCTCTTCCCAAAGCCCTAAAATAACTCCAAGGATGTATAGAGCACTGAGCAAGGTGGCAGATGGGCATTTGTCCAACCTGGACGAGGCTCAAGTGGGGGCTGTCAACAGTCCCTCACCCCAGGTACTCTGCGGGTTCCAGACAAGAAAAAGCATCAATGAAGCAAGCCTCCCTCCAGGGAGATGTTGGAGACTTCCAGAAAAGGGGGGGCGGGGGCTCAAAGGCAGCCTTCCAGCCTGCCCATGGCAGTGCCTCTTAGGTTTGGCTCTGGGAAGGCCAGGACAGGAGGAGCTTCTCCCTGGCATAGTTTCAAACCTATGACGGAGACACACTAAATTTTAAAGAATACATCTTGCCACATGCAGAGCCAGAACTCAAGTGAGGAACTTAAGGGGGCAGGGCGCTTATTGCTTATTGGCCACATGTTCCAGGAACAGATGGGCTGGGTATGAATACCGACTCAGATTGTCTAGGCAGGTATGGGGACAGTTCTCAACTGATGGGAAGCAGGCCTTCTGCCTCCCATGAGGCTCTAGAGGCCCCTGAGGTACATAGGCCCTCTAAGCTGTTTATTCACGCTGCAGGAGCCTAATAACTGGTGTCAGTGAAAATTAAGCAGTTGCCAACAGCAGTCAGGTCAACTTCAAGCAAGAGGACGTTGTTGGACCCGTCCTGGAAGTAGAAGGCCAGGAGGGAAGGAGACAGTTTCCCAGGAACACCTGCTCTGGGCTCCTCCATCAGCTCCTGCATACCTCTTTGGTACTCAGAACCAGCATGTGCCACAGTCCAGGCAACTGGAGTATGGATCTACAACCATACCCACTCACCCATTCACAGACAGAGAGCCTGAGGTCCTGCCCTGGGATTGGATTTACGATAATAAAGGTCTGCTGGTAGATCATTGGTTGACAGCAGGTCAACCAATGGCCTCTCAGGTCCAGTATAGATGAAAAACGGCCAGATTCCTGCCAGGTCTCAGCTGGCTCTGCTGTCTACACTGCTAAGCTTGTCTGTCTGTGAGCGCTATGCATGCTGCAAGTCCCAGCTTGGCCACTCTTAAGTTAACATGTTCTTGCTGTTACTACTCAACTCATATCTGGGGATATGGAGATAGGCCAGGACCTGGAGGAGCCTCATCAGCCTGACAGACAAGTGGGGATGCGCACTAGCAAATGCAGTTTTGGTGGTAAAGTATGGTGGAAGCTCAGGACAGGGCAAGTTCCTAATGCTTTTATTATGGAACCCCCTGCCCACTCTCATTCAGGATTCTGTCCTGGGAATCAGCTTTGCCATTTTAAGACTTGAGAATGAAAGCCTGTTTCTGGGGCCCTGGGCTATGGAACTCTGACCTACATGTGACTATCGATACCACCTACATTAGAGAGACCACTCCAGGAACTGGTCTAGGGGGCTCTAGGAGGAATTGCAAGGTCTTGGAGAGCTAGAGTGAGTTTGAATCCTGGTGGGTTCATGCTGAAATCGCTCCCCTACACCCCACTCTTCTTGTCTCATATATGCAGACCCTATCTGTAACATGAGATGGAAGTCCCAGCGCACCTTGGGTGCAGGGGTGGGGGCATCTCCCACGTGTATTTTCCATCTCACCAGAAACTTCCTTTCCATGGCAGATATGCCACCTTATGCCTGCTATTTTAGTGTTCAGGATTTTATACTTTATGCATCCAGAACTCTTCTGCAAACATACCTGGGAACTTTCATAAAGCACACAAAAGATCCAACATAGAGGTATCTAGGTGTTCTTGATAATCCTTCTGCATCTTACACCTCAACTCTGTGGTGCTGAGACCTCTGGTTGCCCACATGTTGCTCAGCATCTCTCCAGTTCAGGCTTCCTCCCAGCTACGGATGAATGGAGTCTGAAGTTTGGCTGCTATCACACCCCTCTGGAGCAGGCTTCTCCTGTCCGTTTAGCCACCCTTTTATTCATAAGAAGTGACAAAAGTGGTGCATGCTGGTATGGACTCAAAACAGGCTGTCGGGGACCAGGGAGTCGATCTGTCTCTGTGGGTGAATGTGATCGCTTGGAAGTAACCTTTATGCTAAGCCTGGGGGTCATACAGAGTTTCACCAGGCAGAGGGAGGAAATAGGGGCTGACATGCTATGATTGTAGGAGGCTCTGCTGCAATCATTATGTATGTATGTGCCTGCATGGTGGAGACGCTGAGGCCTAGAGAATGGGCCATGATGGGCTGGATCACAAGGAGACCTTGTGTGCCATGCTAAGGAGCTTGCAGTTTATCCCCAAGCTCTGGGGAGCTATTGAAAAGAGGTTTTTAAGCAGGGGAACACCAGCCATGATCAGATTCTTGTGTTAAGGAGGCTCACCCAGGCAGCCTGTGCACTGTGGATTGAAGGAGCCCAGGCTGGGGGCAGACAGATCAGTCCGGATTTCATGGGATTTTCTCTGTGGTTTTACAAATCTGAGGCTGGCAGGGGTGGGTCTGACGACACACCAGCTTAGAAAGGAAAGGCTCGGAGACCATCTGCAAAGGCTTCCCCCCTCAGCTGGATTCCACCATCATTTGCTGATGAGGACCTGTGTTCCCATACCTCTGTCATCCTGGAGGCTCTCAGAACTTAATCCGGAAGGCGCAGGCTGGTACGGGCCCCTTTGGATGCTCTCCTGGGCTCCCAGCCTCCTTGCAGCCTGGAATGCTGGGCCCCAGAGCCAAAACATTGTCTTTCTTCTCACACCCAGCAGGCCGTGTCTGTGCACAGAACAGCCATTGAAGCGCTGCCCTCACCATGTTAGTTACGGCCAGTGGCTTAGTCATGCTTCCAGGGTCTTTTCTTCTGGGACAAGCCTGTCCTTGTGCTCAGGGCCCTTCTCACACAGCAGCCCAACTCGTGGCAGCTGCAGAGCCCCCCACCAACCCTAATAGCCACTTTAGAGACACCGCCAATGGGAACCACAGCTTAACATGAACACTATGGCCCAGGCAGCGATGCGCACCGTGCGAGCTTGCCTGGCAGACCTTCCCTCCTCCACATCAGCTTCTCCAGCCTTTTGGTGCTATCCTGTCCTTTGGCACCCTAGCAAAGAGTCCACCAAAATCCCCTCCCTCCCTTGGGCCTCTGTCTTAGAGTCAATGACCAACCTCTGTAGAAGCTGCTCCCAGAATACAGATCACAGCATCACTGCATCACAGAAGGCAGGTCACTGTGTGTATTTGTTCAGTCCCTTCAGTATACACCTGCCTGTGTGGGGCACACTCATGTTACAGTCAAGCTGTGTTTCAGGCTGGGCTGTGTAGCAGTTGAGAACACAGATCTGGAGAAAGACTTTGGGGTGTTGTCTCTTGTGCTGAAGCCACACAGCTGTGTGGCTTCAGGAAATGACTTCTCCTTTGTTTTTCTCATCTGTGTAATGGGGGACATTCCAGCATCTAGCTCATTCGATTGGGGAGAGTTAAATGAGATACTGCGTAACTCACTGAGCTGAATGCCTGGAACTACTGCAGACTCAATGAAGGCCATGGTTGGTTGCCTTCCTCCTACTTAGTGCTATTGTCATAACTGGACCTTTATTGCCACTGTCCAAAACAGTATCCCCCTCAGGTTGCAAATGAGGAAACTGAAGCCCAGAGAGGTTCAGCAACTTCCCCAGTGTCACACAGCTGGCCAGCAGAGGAGCTGGGATCTGAACATTCTGTCCAGTGTTCCTGACACCTGGCTCACCCCTTTGTTAAATCAGTCATAGGTCTGGGGACTACCCTGACTCAGGAAGGGGTGGTGGATCCTATTGCATCTTAATGTTATTTCTCCGCTTTCCTAGGTTCCTGAGACTGACAAGGGCCAGCAGAGCTGAGGGATGGGGGAGATGGTGACCCTTGGGCAGAAGCTACCAATGCGGGGCTTGTGGCTGCTGGAGAAAAGTGATGGTGACATTTGAAACCCACGGGGACAGCAGCGCCAAAGTGAGCTGACAGGTCCAAGAGCCAGGATGCTGGGATGACACCTCTGGAGGCCCTGGCGTCCCTCCTGCCCAGGTGCTAGGAGCCGTCCCCAGGCTCCAGCCGGGAGCCCTGCTGCCCAGGGGCATGGCCAAACCTTTCTTCAGACTCCAGAAGTTTCTCCGCAGAACACAGTTCCTGCTGCTCTTCCTCACAGCCGCCTACCTGATGACCGGCAGCCTGCTGCTCCTGCAAAGGGCCAGAGTGGCCCTCCCACAGGCCCTTCGGCCTCCTAGCAGCCTACAGGCCTTGCCAGTGGCCACTGTGGCACTGGGTGTAGGCCTTCTGGATGGCAGAAGCCTTCATGACCCCCACAGTAGCCCTGACCTAATACTTGATGTGGACACACTAAGGAGTCCTCTGGCCCGACTGCCACCTGGAATCCGCTGGCCCCGGAGGAACCGCAGCTCACTGAGGCGACGCTGGCTCCACCATCTCACCAGTGAGCCCCAGGGGCCACCCACCCTGGGCCCTGAGGCCCCTGGACCAGCAAGCCGCAACCAAGGTAGGTGCTCTGCTGCTACCAAGATCCCTGCTCACGGTTCCATGTACTGCCCTTTTGCTCGGCCCTGTGGCAGCTGAAGGGTGTGATGGGGTCACCTAGAGCTCAGACTTTGATCTTGATTCAGCCACACCTGCTGGGCGACTTTGTTTATGTCATCTGTTTCGGGGTCCTCTCAGATGGAGACATTGACTCCAAAGTTGTTTTATAGATGTATTGGGGTGGCCTGGAGCAGTGTGTCACAAGGTGTCAAGGGTGGTCTCAGAGCAGGAGCATCTGCTCTGAGACCAGCACAGTCTCAGGTTCTCAAACATCAAACAAGGCAGAATCTCCTACTTTGGTTACCACCAGAAATCCCCTTACCCACACTCCAGACCAGTGGTTCTCAACCTTCCTAATGCTGCAGCCCTTTAGTACAGTTCCTCATGCTGTGGTCACCTCCAACCATAAAATTATTTTTGTTGCTACCTCGTACCTATAATTTTGCTACTGCTATGAATCGTGATGTAAGTATCTGATATGCAGGATATCTGATATTCGACCCCTTGGAGGGGGTTGCTACCCACAGGTTGAGAACTGCTGTTCTAGGTCACCCTGGTGCACTCCTAAGCCAAGAGCCACTTGTCAAGGGCACCTCACGAGTGGCTTGGCCTTCTACCTGGAAGCTGTTATTACTTTAGGAAAAGTAGCTCCTCATCTGCAGTGCCACTCTTCTGTGAAGCCACTGTGTCTGGCACTATTATTTCCCCAATTCACAGTGAAGACACTGAGTCATGGGAAAGCTGAGTGAATGGCCAAGGTCATTCTCATAGTTTGAGGTCTCTTGAAGCTAGCCCCAAAGCCAGAACTCAAATGTAGAGTAGATCAGGGCAGTGACCTCAGGAAATCCCAGCTGGGGAGTGGCAGGGAGACCAGGAAGGAAGGCAGCCAGGAGAGTTGCGCCATGGAGCAGGAGCAGGCTGCTCGAGCCTACTTGAGCTGGGAGGGGACTGGAGGCAAAGCAGGACACGCATCTCAGGGCAGCCTGGAGTGGCAGGCCTGGAAGTAGCCGGTGATGGGATCGGCCTTCACACTATACAATCCATGTTAAGATAGTCCGCTCTGACCTGGTGTTCTTTACACTGAGTTCTGTGGATTCTCTGTACAGGGCCCAGGAAACATGCTAGGTGCCTGGGGAGCATATAGTAAGTGCTGAAATTGTGCCTGGACGAAACTGAGCTCAGTCAGTTCTGATCATCCTGTTACCACCTCATTTGGTCCTGTACCCTAAGTCACCAGGTATTCCTGTCCCTAAAATAAAGTTCATAGATTGCTAAATATAGATTTTTGAGTATAGTCTATACAGTACCTAGTATAAGTGCATAGTACATAGAGTACTTAGCATAGAGTACTAAGCATAGCACATAGAGTATTAAGCATAGAATACACAGTTCTTAGCCTAGAGGGCTAAGTGGAAGACTGTAGGAGGAGATAAGGCAAGTGGGGCATCAGGCCTAGGGGAGGGCACGCCTAACATGTGGGATGGATGATGGATGGATGGATCTATTATTTTGTGTTGCTGAAACTCAGATCCTAGGCTGTAGGATACTAGGCACACAGTGCACTGTTGAATCACACCCCAGCCCTTGATTTATTCTGAGGATGATAAGGTTCCAGAGATATGAAAGGAGCCCCAGCTTCTCTTGTTTGGGGAGATGCTCAGTGGGCCCAACAAAGTGAAGACTTGAAGGCTGTGGGTTCTTGTCTCCAGGGAAGGATGTTTTTCAGACATCATCCAGCCAGTGTTCATCACAGTGGGCTCTTTAGAATAGCCGTCATATAAGAGGAGACGGAGGGCCTGGTGGTCCAGCTCATTTTATTTATGTGCGCCTTCTCTAATCTCTCCAATATACCAAGAAACTGGGTCTCTCTGCAGGCATTACCAGGGCAATTAATTTAGACTAAAGTGCAAATGACTGGGAGAGGGCCCCATGGGTTTCTTGAGAGGAAGTTTTGTGAAGTGCATACTTGCTGAAGACAGAGCAGTTCTTCTCTTGCTCTTGCCACTTCATGGTGCTATGACCTTCAGCAAATTGACCTGGAGTCCTCTCTTCATTTCTTTCCACCCTCATCTATTGAAGACCTACTATATTAGTCCCCATGCGTTTTGCATTGGGCTCTTGAGTGCTCTGTCTGGGGTGGAGTCAGCTATGTATGCAAATAATCACTACACAGACTTACTGAAAGATGATTAAGGCATGGCATGGGGCTTGAGGCAGAGCAGACATTTTATAACCACCCTGCAGAGAAGGAAACTAAAGGGGGCCTGACAATCTGGGTAACTAAGGGGTTCTGGCCATAGTTATGTCCAAGAGAACCACTTAGTTACCCCCAAAGACACAGTAGTGACAGAAGGGCTCCCATAAAAGCAGGAGAGATCGCAGTTAGATGTAAGCAAGACAGTGGTCAATTGCTGTCCAACAATATGGTTTTGGGTGTGACTAAAGATGGCATACCTCCTTATCTGTTGATAGTCCCTGTCCCTGACCTCTGGAGTGCCCCCGTTTCCAAACAGAGAAAGGGTGGCATCCAAGGTCCAGTCCCAGGGCTTGACAGTGAGGACCCAGAATGCTTAATAGACACCATCACTCCATGGGTGATTAAATATTCTGAATCTTCTGCAAGATTTTAAAGATAAAGTTGGTCTCCCTGCAGACTCAAAATAACAGTTTCTGAGGGAGGTGTGGTGACATGATGGGAGTCTTCAGAGAACACAGAGGGAGGCAGAATGCTCTCCTGGGAGCCCCTGCCCCTGCCTCTGCCTCTGATAGGACTCTCTGGCCCTGCATGGCCAAGCAGGTCTCCTTGGTCTAAAGAGTGGCCCACAGTGTAGCCCTCGGCCAGCTGCTGGGGCTGCAGACAAAGCAAGCATCTCTTTGCAGCCTGGGCATCCCGCCATCCTCTGAAAGGGATCCTGCAAGCCACGGAAGCTGCAGGAGTCTCCATCAATCACTGAGCATTTCATTATACCTTGGACAACATCCATAATGGAATAAAATGTCAGTAAGTTTACTAGGGGAAAAATAGTAACTTCTCCATAGCCAGTTTGTTTTTTATTGATAGTAATTTCCAAAGACATTCCAATATCTCCAAAGCCATCGTTAATAGCCTCACGACTTGTCCATTCCGATGTGCAAATGAACAGATGCAGAGTCACAGGCGGTAATGCATCGCCTTCGTTTCAGCCCAAAGCCATAAATCCGCCTCAGATCGTCCCAGCGCATCCCTCGAAAGTTCTTGCTTTTCTGCACATTCTTGCCTCTGTCAGGGATTTAGAAAAGCCGTTTGTTATGTTAAGTGACAAAGGGCTCCTTTGCTCCCCCACAACCCAGAGGGGCCATCTGTGTCTCAGGCCCTGGCTTCACCCCAAGACTGGGCTGCTGGGCGAAGAGGCAGTGGGTGGGTGGGGGCTTCCTCTACGTGTTGGTCAGACACAGAATCCAGAGGCTCAGTACTCAGCCACATGTAGTTTCAGAAAGCCAGCCTGGCTGTTAAAACCATTGCTTTCCTCTCTTCTACTAATGTGCTAATTATTCAGCTAATATTTACTGATCCATTGTCCCACTAGGTCCCAGGTTAGGGTATAAGATCAGAATAATAATAGATGTTATTTATTTGAACATCTGTTATGTATGGAGCATCATTTTGTGTAGATGTCCATCTGTCATCTTGTTTAATTTAATCTTCAAAGAGCCTACTGATGTAAGCAGTGTTCTCGCCACTATAACAACAAAGAATGTGAGTTCCAGGGAAGTCATTGAGAATTATTCATTATTCAAAATGAACTATTAGAAATAAAATAGTCAGTCCTGGGTACCTGACACTCCAGCGCTTGTGTTAGATGTTGGACCTATGTTATCTTGTGGAGTTCTCTCAACCAGCTTCTGGAATTGGTACCAGGTCCCAGTTTTGTAGATAGGGAACCTACATCTTAGAGAGGGGGTACTGCACATTTCGGGTCACACAGCCCTGTCCTGGTGGGGCAGAAATTCAAACCTCCACCATCCCATTCTCAGAAACATGGATGCACCATTTCAACATCAGTAAGTCTTGGCCTGGGTGCCTTTTGAGCTTTTGTGCCTCAGGTTCAGAACTTGTGTTTGGAATGTTTAATTGAAAGCTGCAATGGACGTTTTCTTCTGTGCCAACTAACACATTGGAAGTTTCTCAGGCACTGCTAAGTAGGCAAGCAGAGAATAATTCATGCTTGCTGCTGCTCTGGGTAGGGGTAGGTGTTTTCTGCAGCCATATACGATAGATTTGGGAATCCTTGTGGGGGGGAGGAAGGGGGAGAGAGAGAGAGAGAGAGAGAGAGAGAGAGAGAGAGAGAGAGAGAGAGAGAGAGAGAGAGAAGTTTACCGGGATTCGTACCAGGGAAATAGCCCCCACCAGGGAGTAGGTGCCTGTGGTTGGCATGCTGGGTGTGGCCGCATGTGTTGATGCCCAACCCTCCATAGAGGTGGCCTCAGGAGGCATGAAATTTAGAAGGGGCCATATTGAAGAAGGTTGCTGTTGGCTTCCCCTTCCTGGCATCTTCTGACCTGAAATTCCCTGGAGCCCTGGATGGTGAAAGTGTGACCTCCTGCTGGTGTGGCTGTCATCTGCTCTGGGAGTTTAGGCCCCTGGCATGTAGAGCCAGGTGTGGGCAGCTGGGCCATCCTTCTTGTACTAGGGCTCCTCTGCTTTATACCTAAGGCCTTGGGACTACCAGTATGGTCTGTTGGAGCTGTGACCCACTGTTTTCAGTTAGATGATAGCACTGGCATTGTACCAACTCTGGTGAGACACTTGGGGTAAAGATGCTGTCCCTACCCTATGAGAAGCTTCAAGTTTAGTTTTTTTGACGTCAAGTTAATGACTAAGACTTGGCTGACAATCTCAGTCATTAATTTGCCTGTATTTTTAAAGCAACATCTTTGAGTCCTGAGATTCTATGGCGAGCTGGAGTGATCCAGCTCCAGGTGGAGGATCCTGGCCTTAGGATAGGTGAGAAGTTCTGGCTAGATGGGAGAGGGGAACTGGTCTAGAGCAAAGGTGGGCATTAATCTACCTGACAGTTGGAAAAACTGAGCTGTGGACAATCGAGATGATTCAGCAGAGCCCAAAGTAGCCTTCACTGTGGCAGCACTCAAAGACTGAAGAGCCCCTCCCTGCTTCAGGAATGAATGGACATGGAGCCCTTCCCTACACTGCTCAGCAGAAGCCACCATTCCTTGTGAGGGACCATGACCTTCCTCTTCTCTGGCCAGCCCTGCGAAGCCATGAGGCTGCTAGGCAGCCTGACCTGTGTTTCTGATGCACACTCCAGGTGACATTTCAGAGATCATGAGCTTCAGAGCACACACACTCTCAGGCAGTGTGCAGTATCAGTGCAGGTGTCCTAGCCAGTTCCCAACACAGCAGTTGTGGATGTGCCTTCCCAGTTTGGGGACCATGTGAGAGTGTGTTTGCAAATTCCCAAATGCCATTTCTTCAAAACACTGTGATGCATGTGACATTTACATGTCTGGGGCTGCACTTGCATTCTCCATATTTCTCTGCAAGTCTGGGAAGCATCTCCTTCCTGTTAGTGACAGGGTAGGGCTATCAGCAACTCCCACCAGTGTGTAAATGCTTGGGTTTATAGTGCCACTACCCTATGGAATCATCCTTGTGTCCCTGACTGGGGAAGTGCATGAGGGTATGGCAGAGGGCTCCACAGTCACTTGGTTACATCAGTTCCTACATGGACTCCTGTCTCAAAACTGACAGACTGTTTACATATGCTAGCACCACACTGCAGATTGGTTGTTTTAAAGAGGGCCCTGCTCATGAGAAGTCTTAGGTTAACTAATTCCAGATTTCCCCTGGATCCTGTCCTCCCTCTGGTTCATGTGAATGTGGTAGAAGTTCTTGGGACCACAGTAGAGACAGAGGGCCTCTCTGAACCTAGGAAGGGAAGAGAGGGTAAGGCCATTAAACCATCAATGTTTATAAGGACTCAAGTCTATAAAAATGCCAACTATCCTGATTTGATCGTTGCATGTATATATTGAGTCATCACACTGTAGCCCATTGATATATACAATTAATAATATTTGCATATATCTCAGATCCAAGCTCAGGGAAGAGGAGTGGTGGAGAAAAGCTGCAGTCAGGCTGTTCCTGGTTCCTGGCACTGCCTTTCGGTGCACAGTAGGCCATTAACTGAGTACATAGTAGGCCATTAATGGAGCGAAGGAACAGAAAGCGGCCCAACTCCTCATTTGGCTCTTGTGCTGAGGGGAAGTTGAAGAGCAGCTTTCATCACCTCTGCTCTCTAGAGAAGCGTATGGGCCAGGCAGGGCTGGTGATCCCTCCTTTTCCTCACTGGTTGTGGGCAGGTAGACTTTCCCGGGATGAGGGCCCGAGGCCCTCCCTGCCTCCTGGGCCTATGATCTCAGTTGTGCTCCCTCCTTACAGGCACTTACCTGGGATGCTTCAGTGAGGAGGGCCAGGAAAGAACTCTGAAGGGGGCAGTGTTTTATGACTTGAGAAAGATGACCGTGTCCCACTGCCAGGATGCCTGTGCTGAGCGGTGAGTGTTGAGCTGGGCTGTTGACTGCACCGGATCAAGGTTAGAAGACAGTCTCAGAACCAAGGGACATCATGGTTGCTGGTTAGCTGTCCTGATGTCATTACAACTCCATCCGTCAGACTCTAATCTCCAGAAGAAAGTTTGTCAGTGTGTGACCAAGGTGCTGGGAAGTATCTGGAGACTTGGCTTCTATTCCGGCTATGCAGAGACTCTCCCTGTGAACCATGGGAGTTCTTTGAACAGGCTATAGAAGAGGGTGAGGACCCATCAAAAACTTGGTTACTCAAATCCCTGGCCTCAGTTTATTCACCTGTTTAAAAAGCAGAATACAGGGATGTGGAGGACCAGTTCAGCAGTAAGAGAAAAACATTTCTACTTGTATTTACAACAAAATTTGCTTTTCCAGATACTGCCAGCCTTCCTTGCAGCCAGCAGACATTCTTCATGTGCCAGGGAGTGGCCCCTGCCATCAGGACAGTCACAGCTCACCGTGTGTGCATGTTCATGTCAGAGGACAGGCAGAGCGGCGTGAACACGCAGCACTCACCACCAATTTCTATCATCTTAGATTCTTTTACACTGTTTTCTCTACGTCCCACCCCATTCTTTTAGGTAGTCATGAATTATCCCCCATTTTATACCAAGAGAAAGCAAAGACAGAACCCACCTTCCCCCACTCTTCATAGCTTAGAAAAAGGTGAGGCTCAACATGAGGGTGCCAATGTCTCATTTCAGTCTCTATATATTCAAGGAAACGGAGACTCACAGGTAGCAAGTGACAGCATCTACCATCTCATAAGCAGCCAAATGGGACTGCATCACTTTGGAGTTTTCATTCTGGGCTTTTCATACCAGGAAGGGAGTGTGGAACATGGTCCACTCTCTAGAGCTGTGACCCTGTGAGATACTCTACAGGTTCTCTTTCTCTGTCTTGCTGCAGTGGGACCTGTATGTAAGGAGGAGGGGACTGGGCAGCAGGGCCCTGGAGTATCCCCTGTTGCTTAGGCTGCAGGGCAGTGCTGTGCTGGCGCTGAACACACTTAATCTCCACCTGTGATCCTGTGATTAGGGAGCTTAAGAGCATCTGTTGACTGTTTACACCACAGCAATTAGCAAACACTAGACACCAGGACTCTGCATATTTACTGAGAAGCACATTCCTACCCATCGCTGATGTAATCCCTTGTAACTTGAGACCATATATGAAACTGAAGTTCAGTCTCAAAGCTGACAAGACAGATCAATGGGGCTTACTAGTTTATTCCAAAGAAAACATTATTCCCTGTACTTAGATGACATTTAATTCTGGAAGGAGCCTGCGTCCAAAGGCTAATGGTTCTCAACCTTTATAATTCTGCAACCCTTTAATACAATTCCTCATGTTGTAGCAACCCATAACCAGAAAATTATTTCATTGTTAATTCATAACTGTAATTTTGCTACTGCTATGAATTATAATGTAAATATCTGATATGCAGGATATATGATATTTAACTCCTGTGAAAGAGTCATTTGACCCTCAAAGACCCACAAGTTGAGAACCACTGCCCTAAGCCAGGCTGATGGCCATGCCCCTGCTTACTCACCCAGACTTCATTGCAGCTTCAAGTCCATCCCTATGACCCAGCTGCCATCCCCTGACTCTGTCCTTTGCACAGTTTGGACTCCAGCCTTAGCTCTGGGCCCAGCTTGGATTTGCTCACACTCTGCATCCCTGCAGGTCCTATGTCTATGCCGGCTTGGAGGCTGGTGCAGAGTGCTACTGTGGGAACCGGCTCCCAGTCACACGTGTCAGCCTGAAGGAGTGTAACCAGGAGTGCAAGGGGGAGAAGGGGACCGTTTGCGGAGCTGTTCGTCGGCTCTCCGTGTACAGCGTGGGACTGCAGCAGCCAGGCTCCAGGAAGCGTGAGTATGCCAGCCTCATCCAAAGCTTTACATGGCACCCTGCTTACCCTACCCACAGCCCATCGGCCAGAATCTGAGCCCCCTTCCCTGTCACCTGCACCAGACTGGTTCCTGGCATGCTGCAGACAGAGAGTAAGGGCTGTCAAAAACTGTCACGGCCTGGGTTCATGACTAGGTCCGCTTTCCCTTGTCCCTTTGCTGATTAGGAAGCCTGGGCTTGCTGTGTGGCCACAAATGGCTCATTTCTCTTCACTGGGTTCAAGTCTGTTCTCTAACCCCTCTGGATAGAGCTAGGTCTCTAGCACTAGGGTGGTGAACTTGAGGGGCTGAAACTAGTTTGAGGAGATAAAATAAGTCTTGAGAATGTGTAGCTACAGCTTCACATTTGTGTATATTTGGGAGGTCAACTTTATACCACCTACCTGGCCCTGCAAACTCTAACATAAAAGTTGGTTCTGGAGGGTTTTTTTTTTTTTTTTTTTTTGGAGGATCTTGGAGGAGCAAGTACAAAATCCCTCTCTGGAGAGCTATGCCAACAAACCTAGACATCAAGGGTTCCTGTAGCAAACATGAGCATACAATTCCAAATTACACAGCTTGAGAAGAAATAGCCCAGCCCGGAGGACCATGGTGGGCCACAGCCACCGTGCATAGAGTCAAAGTACAGGAAGAGTGACTCCTTCCTGGCTGCTAAAGATGTTCAGGTGCTTCCTGCATCCGACCGATGTGCCTGGCAGCCAAGAGGTCTAGATGGGGCGATGGCTTGGAATGAAGACTCTGACAATATATATGAGCTCAAGGATTTGCTAGTGAGACAATTAACTCAACAGAAGCCCACTGACGCCCAGTGTGTGCCAGATGTGAGGTTTACCCCGTCTCTTGGACTCCTGCCCAGGCTCTCTGAGGATGAGACTGGCCCATGCTCGCTTCTTGGATCTTTTATTTCTTTGGCCTTAGATGATTAGCCTGATCCTTGACCTCTTACTCCTGAGCCCCAGCAGGATCAGGCCTGAGGTGCACTGTGGCCCACCCTACCAGCTTCCAGCCCAATCACTGAGTTAGAGACAGCTGTTTTGTTTCTGCTTCCGATTGGCTGAGGGACAGATGTTCTGGAGGCCGGCCTCTGATCTTGAGTGGGCCAGAGATGCTGTCCTGGTTCATGTTGGCAATGGTGTCAATGCCATTTCTGCAGCCAGCTGGGTGGCTGACCTTTGCATTCTGCTCCACTCTCCCGGAGCTATGCTAACAGGCTGTCAGTGGTGATCAGGTGACCACCCTTTGTAAATTGCAGCTTGCGGCTGCTAGGACATACTCACAAGTATGCCCTTGCCTTCAGGATGGGATCAGGGTCAGTCCTGACACTTCATCAGTGTCTTCCCTTGACAATGCTCTTCTGTCCTGCATGGTCCCAGGGCTCTCATCTGGGGATATAGAGTGAGGACTGTAGAATAGTCTGCACTTCATGGCATTATCCACAGCCACATCAGTGATATGCACAGACCGTTTCTGTGACCATGTGGGTTGCTTCCCCGTTGTAGATCATGCTGAGCCTTGCCACCCACCCCATTCCGTACCTCATTCCATTCATTCACTTACCCAGCCCTGTAGTTGGAAGTAGTTGTTTTTGTTTTTGTTTTTCCAGTCCCGCCCAGTCCCACAGCCACTGAGACTCAAGTAAACATATAGAGGCTTATATCAATTGCAAATTGCATGGTCATGCCTATGGCTCAATTTTCTTGCTAGCTAGCTCTTATAACTAAACTCAGCCCATTTCTATTAATCTGTATGTTGCCATGTGTTCCGTGGCTTTATCTGTGTGCCACTATATGCTGCTCCCTAGATGGCGGGATGTTGTCTCCTCTGCCTCTCCTTTCTTCTTCCTGTCTCTCCCCTGGATTTCCTGCCTGCCTCTAAGCTGTCTTGCTACAGGCCAAACAGCTTTATGTGTCAACCAATCAGAGCAACACATATTCACAGCATACAGGAAGACATCTCACAGCACAGCAGCCCTTGGCATCTCCTGTGTTTCCAGGTTGAGCTGGTTGCAGGGTGCCAAGGGAACCACACACAGCCTTCTTGTGGGAGCTCCATCTGAGAGTCTCATGATCCTCCATTGTTCCCCAATCCTGCCGTGGCCTGGAATCCTGGTTACTCTCCTTTTCCTGTGCTTTGCCTGCCTTAGTGATCCCCCTTTTCCCTTATGCCCCTCAGCCTGTATCCTCAGTGTCTGTCCCATGCCAGTGAATGAGCTCTGTGGTCTGAGCTAAGTCTTTGTTCTTTATGGCCTGGCCTTGCCACAGGATGGCACGGAGTCTTGTGGGCAGTACATGCCATTGGCCTTGGCCGTTGAACCACAGTCCTGAGCAGGGGTGTGTGTGTGAGGGGACGCAGCTGTCAGGAGCTGGCAATGGGACACATAGTGACTCCATAACAGTCCTCAGAGCTTGGAGGATGTCAGTGAGGAAGAGCCCTTGAGTCTGACACAGGGCTAGTCATAGCCGGACAGCCCAGGTCCTGGGGATCGGAAGCCAGCCATTTTCTCTGCAACAGGTGGCCTTCCTAGCTCTGTGCACTGATTCCCAGACCCTTGGTTCTGTGGTTAATCAGGATGGGCTTCCAGGTCCAGAACTTGTTATGACTTAACAGTTTATAAGGAAAAAATGTTGCCCCACCTGAAGCTGGTGAGAGTTTGTGCTGCTGGCCGGGAGACGTGGCAGGTAGAGCAAGCTTAAGGACAGATGTCAAGTCTCAGGAGACCTTATATGAAGAGGAGTGTGGGATGGGAATCAGATGCCAACTCAAGAAACTTATCCCCAAGCAGTTGGTGCTGGAACATTCCAGAAGGTTTGCTCGGTACCAAGGGAACCAGAAAGCGAGATGAGCTTTTCCACCAGAAGGTTGAAGCACAACTTGGCAAGAAAATTCCTTTTTGACATAGAATTGAGGAATATTCCTAGAACCCAGGTGGCAGTTCAAGACCAGAGTGAGGACAGCTTTGCTAGGAGGCTCAGGCGTGCCTTGTCTGCCCCAGCACAGGAAGAGGTAATGCACAGTCCAAATGCCCAAGTCCACTTATTTTTTCATGCAAATTCTCGGGAGTCATAGAACTTTCCAGACTATCAGCCTGCCAGATCACCTCTGTGGAAGCTAGCATGAAGTAAAATGCAAAATGAAGGAAAGAAAAAGCAGCTACCCAATCCCCTCATCTCTACCCCCACCCCCAGTGATATGGCAGGAAAGGCAACCCCTTACCTCAGCATTACAGCCAGGTGACCTTTGTCCGAGACCCTGAGTGACCATGGTTCCCATAGTGGATGTTTCTCAGGTGCTTGGCTCAACCCATCTGGACCCTTTACTCTCTCTCTCTAGTGACATCTGCCCCTCCTGAGTATATGCATGTAGATCTCAGGACCCAAAGCCAACCACAGACACCACTTCTCATCCAATCCCCATTTCCTTCCCTGCAGGGCGGACTGCCACCTTCCGAGGGTGCTTCCCACTGCCAGAGAACGTCACCCACACCTTCTCCTCCTCCCTGACACAGGCCAACATGACTGTGGAGACATGCTCTGAATTTTGTTCCCAGAAAGTAAGAACTCTTACCGTTGTGTGATGCTTCGGTCATACAGTGTGCACGGTGGTCTTCGGAGCAGGGGCAGGGCCCATGCTGGGCCACACACATCCACTCTGACAGCCCAGGAGGGAGCCGAGGAGTAGAGGGAAGGGCCAGGCTGTATATCAGGTGTCACACAAGGAGTGTTGGATCATTCGCAAGTAACACCCTCTGTGATATGAGGCTGGATAGGGAAGGCTGTATAGCTAAAAAGAAAGTGCCTACATGCCTTTCTGCATGGAAGCTTCTGGCACAATTGCCACATGTTAAATTGACCTTGTTTGGACTCAGAGATGCCCATTCAATCCTTAGGAACAGCTGATGGATTTTCCATTTTCTGTTCCGAGGGCTGTGACAGGCTGCAGGGGCCATGCCACAACCACTCCTGTGGTTCAGTCTAGGCTTTGGAGGGGAGTGGAACTCTGCTCAGGCTGATCTGGGCAAGACACCAAAGCCACTATCCCCACACTCTGTACTTGCTGTGTGGCAGGATGAGGAGTGGGCAAAGGCACGTGGGGATTGCCAAGTTTAAAGTCAGGAGGTGTGGTCGGGAGCCCTGTTGTCCATAGAGCACAGAGGTATTGGGCTGGGACTCAGCCATCTCACACTGTGGTGGATGCTGCATCTCTGTAAGTGATCCTAGGTGACAGTGGGCTGGGGGCTGGGGCTGATGCCGTTGTGTTGGGGCTCAGGAGCCTTGATGCTCTGTGGTACTTGACAGCATAGAAGAACAGAGCTAAAGGGAGGAGAGGGCATTGCTTGTGATGATGGTGACAATGTTGATGGTGACCATGACTATGAACAGGAACTGACCCTGACCACACATACCATTCCAGGTACTAGCTATTTCAAGCACTTTACCTGTGTTAACTCATTCAGCCTTCCTGAGGCCCTATGGATGGGTGTAGAGATGATCTGCATTTGGCAGGTGTAAGGGCAGAGCCCTCGGGCTGGCTGCCCGTGCTCACATGGCACTGGTGGAGCTGGGACAGGACAGTTGCATGACTGACCCATTGTAGGGGTTGGATGGAGCAGGGGCAGCCGCCACAATGAAGTGGCTGTGATATCCATCCTCTGTCTCACCCCCACCCCTGCAACCCCACCGGGTGCTGCCCTCTTCCTGCTTCCTCAGCTCTCTGGAAAGGCTCCTCTTGCAAGGTGGAGGGAGAACAAAGCTTTTATAGGCACTTTCCTCTCGCCTGAGGACAGTGTTGACGCACTTCCCCTGCTTTGTGCCACCAGCATTTTCAAAGGCACTGCCATCAGGACCCGTAGGTCACAGAGCAGTCACCCCAGTTTATTGGCTTGCAGGCATCTGGACTGGGAAATAACTTCTCATCCTCATGGTAGGAACAGGATTCAGTGGGGACACCCACACAACTGCCAGCCCTGCCTGGGGCTGGGGAAATCATGCACTGGAAGTCTTGAGCCATTTCCCCATATGGCCCCCCAACCCCAACTTCCTTCAGCATGTAGGATGCCACTGGTCTAGACCAGGATAAAGGCAGACTTCCCAGCAGCTTTGGTGGGGCCAAGGCCTTTCCAAAGACTGCTTTAATCTTCTCAGCAGGGGAGCCCCTCATATCCCTGGGTGGCTGTAGGATTCAGCTCAGGTTTGCAGAGGGATAAGCTTGTACACAGGCACAGCCAGGGCTCCTGACTCCACCATCTGTGCTTTTAGACACTGCAACCTCTCCTTGTGACAGAAGGTGAGGAAGAGATGAGGAAAAGAACGGGGAAAAGAGAAAGTGCAGTCTCCATTGACTGCACGCTTGGACTCCTCGGGTTAGCTTTGAGTAAATAATATGTCTGTGTAGACAATGGTAAAGAGATACCAAGGCAAGTCAGCTCGCTCCTGCCTCTCTCCGACTCAGCCTCCTCCCTGGGAGGCAGCTCATTGCCCTGGCTTCCTATGGCCACTTTCAGAAACTGAATATTCAATCATTTGCATCCTAGACTGGTCCATAACAAATCCCACAGCTACCACTAGCACAGGACCCGCACTCTGCTGAACCGGCCGTTTTGCCAGACCATCCGCCGTAGAGATCACTCCATATGGGTTTAGAAAGTGAACTCCAGTCTTTCCCAGCCTCACAGATGTCCTATCATTTATTTAACCGATCCCCTACTGTTCGGCTTTTAGATTGTGTCTAGTCATTTGCTTTTACAAACAGTGCTGCAATGACTGTGTTTAGGTCATTTTGTATGACTCTGTAAGGAAAAGGAAAAACAAAACAAAACACAGATACACTTTCCTGGGCGATGCTGGGTTCAGGAGGTATCTTTGTGGTTCAGTCTCTGTGGCCAGGTTGCCCTTGGCAAAGGTGGGAGGGGACATAGCCACTCCTGGAGGGGTCTCCCTCTTTGGAGAGGGAACATCTTAGGAAAATGTTCCATTATTCTGGATGTGTCTCCCCCTGGGCAGCCTTCTAGAACCCAGAGAGCTCTGCCTGGTGCTTGCAGACAATAGTTTAAAGATGAGAAACTCCTTGCTATTTTCAGCTCTCCTTCATATTTACTGGCACAAATCCACATCACAGTTTTACAGTGAAGTGTGCCAGAAGATCCCTGCAGGCTCTTGGTATCATAAGCCGTTTGGCACCTTAGCACCTTGTCTGACTCCCCTGCAGATGCATCTCAAGGGCGAGTTACTGACTTAGTTCTAGAATTTGCAGCGGGTGCGCTTATCAGAGCCACATGGGAAAGGTGCCTAAGGTTCTCAGATGTGACCCGTGTCCTCAGAGCCTCTAGCGTGGGAATCAGTTCACTCACCTCTTGTGCCCACAGCCTCCCCACCTCCACCCACTGGATGGAGCAGGAGGGGACGTTTCCTTAAGGCCCATTGTTGAGAGCTGCAGGGGTGTGCAGCTGTGAAAGAATCGCCCTTTACAGTATTCAAGCTGAAAGTGGCTTTTAGCAAAGTCCATGTAGCGGGATTTGGCCAAATTGCATAGGCTGCTGTTTACAGTGGTAAAATCATGTGCTGGGTGCCAGCAGAGTCCAGCAGCAGGTGAGGCTCAGCACACTGCAAGGTAGGGTTTATGGCTGGGGAGGAGCCAAGATGCATGGCTGAGTGAGGCTAGTGGCTGAAGGAAATGGAGGTGACTTAGAGGGGAGGAGGAGCTGGAGGACCTAGGGCAGTGGGAGCAGATGGATAAGGGAAATGGACGTTGATGGTCCTTGTGTAATAACCACTATGTGAGGACCCCAACAGTCCATTGCAAGAGGAGGCAGCTGGGGAGGTAGGGTGGGGAAAGGTTACAAAGAACCTTGGATGTCTGCCTTAATATTGAGTGGGTTGTGGTTTTTGTTTTGTTTTAATTTTCCCCAACAGGAAACAGGAAGCTATTGGTGGTACAGTAGGGAAGGTGCTATGAGTAGCATGACACCTTCCATCTGTAGGCAGGATGCTTTGGACCACAGAGAAGAGTGGAGCTGATGATGAAAGAGGGGTTCAAGCTGATCTTCCTGAGAGGATGGGGGACGCATCTGGGAGGAAGGTGACAAATTCTGTGTGGGTGGAGAGTGGCTTTGGTAGGTAGAATTCTCCGTAGATCCTCCTAGGAGGTAGCATTCTTCAGAGTCAGCCTTAGAGACACTTGGCAAAGCTGCCACAGAAGTCAACCTATGATGTGGCTCTGGAGTAAGGGATTCCAGCTGTGGCCAGAACAGAGCCAGTAAAGTATCATAAGTGCATCAGAGTGCACTTCTGGTCCCCAGGCTGCCAGCCTGTCTCCCTTGTCTTCCCCGCACACATTGGTATAATGGGACTCAAGACCTCAGCTTAAAGATTCCTGGGTTTGGCTTCACCCCAGAGCAAGGTTTCAGCCTTAGATCTTGAGGATTGGAGAATTCATTGTTTCAGGAACCCTGCATTGTAGGATATTTAGCAAGGACCCCAGCTTCTACCCATGAGATGCCAACAGCAACTCTCCCCTCCATGGTCACAACTCAGCTTCACACATTGGCCAAGATTTGTGGAGGGTAAGACCCACAGCCCTGGCAAGCTGACTTGAATGCTCTGCACAGCACAGCCCTGCCCTGAAATGCCTTCCCTATTGTACTGATTTCCACTTTGCACATGAAGGCCTAGGGTGGAGAAGGCACTGGAAGTTGGCCTGACCATGGCCTCTGCAGGGAGTAGATTCCTGACTTCCTTCCTGTACAAAGTGAGTGGGCGGTGGGACAACAGTGATGGAACATTTGGCTGTACTTTCTTGTCCCCAATCCAAGTACTTCCTCCCTAGAGAGGCCAGTGGCAGTGTCACGGCAGGACTGACCAGTGCCAGCCTCATCACAGCTTCACTGGGCCAGAAAATAAACTCAGATGCCGCACGCAGTGGGATTGGCCAGAACCAAACAGTACAGTGTAATACAGACATTGAAAATGTGTCCAGACATTGGGAGGTGGTGATGCTCACAGCAGGATGTTCAGTGGGGCAGAGCTAAGCCTGAGGGTGTGAACCCATAGCAGCAGGTGTGAGAGGTGGTGCTTGGAAGCAGAACAGAGAGACCCTCCCTGCAGCACCCCCCCACCCTGCTTCTGAGCTACCTGCTAAAGCTTCTTTAAGATAAAGAGATAAAGATCCCTAGTTTAGCAATAGTTAGCTAACACAGATTTAAGAAGCTCCAAGAAGGTAACTGAACAATAAAGAACATTTGGGAGAAAAAGTCAGCCTCTAATGATCCGTTTTTTACTAGCATATGTTAATTATATGTAATAATGGATTTAATTCTGGGCATTTTCATAGAACACAGAGTGTATTTTTACTGTAGGCGGCTATCCAGTCACCTTCTCCTGTTTTCCTCCTCTTTCTCTTGATCCCTTTGCTCTTCCCACCTAGTGGCTCTTCAACTTTCACATCTTTTTTATGTTGATGTGAATTTCATTAGGGTTGTTTACAGTAGTATAGGCTCCTTACCAGTGGCTATACCACAGAAGAAAAAGAAAATGTTTTTTTTTTTTTTTTAATGATGTGTATGTGAGTCAAGTATGTGCAGTGAGTGCAGTGCCTGCAGAGGCCAGAAGAGGGCATCAGATTCCCCTGCTGGACAGTTGTGAGGCACCCAGCATGGAAGCTGGGAACTGAACTTGGGACCTCTAGAACAGCAGCAAGGGCTCTTAACTACTCAACCATCTCTCCAGCTGCCCCTCCCACCCAAAAAAAATGTATTTTTAAAGCCCTGTAAAATGGTCTTATCTCCAACATTGAATATCAGAAAGTAGATAGAAGGAAGCTTGCTCCTTTTCAGTCACCTTCAAGACCCTGATGTCTCCTTCATTCCATGCAAGGTTCAGGAAGCAGCCAGGGTGGGAGGTAGAGACTTTCATCGTGCTGGTTCCATCTAGGGTAATTAATTTGAAGACTGATATTTGTGTGCAAGAGCAGAGACTGTGGTGGGAGTGAGAATTCTAAAATGGGAAACAGTGAAGTCTGACACTGTCTGCAGGCAGGTTACTAAGGTGTGGCTGCCCCCAGTCGCCGTGCCTGGGGAACTGGAAAGGGAGGCATGACCCTGAGCCTGTGTTTCTCCCCAGTTTACCTGCTCTGACTACATCCCCCTGAGTCCCAATAGATGACAGAGGTCTACCCCAGGGAGACCCCAGCAACCATGCAGCACTCACGTCTCTGCCAATGGTGGGGTCAGTGGGAGTCTGGGATCTGGGATCCTTGACATAGAAGGGTTTTTCTTTGATTGGGCTGTATATGTGCTTTCCAGGAGCAGCTCAGGACTGGTGCTTTAGGCCAGACATGGAGGCACATACCTGCAATCCTAGCACTCAGGAGGCATGGGGAGTAGATGATTGTTTAGGGCTAGCCTAGACTACACAATAATTTTAGATCTCAAAAAGCAAGGGCTGTGGGTGTGGCTCACTTAGAGAGCTTTGGCTTAGCATGTGTAAGACTCTGGTTCCATTCCTAGTGTGGCTCATAGCAGAGTCATTTAAAAGCCCGTACAGAACCTGCGATATTGAACTGTGCATGTGCTTATAAAACACTCATTGTGATAGAGGATTGCAAAGGTAAAAAGGCGTCTGTTACAGAAAATTTGATGGTACAAAATAGAAATAAAACTTACCTATAACTTTACTGCATCATAAAAAAAAAAACCTAAAAACTTAGCAGCCTTTTGACCTTATTCTCAGTATGTGTACAAGGCCTTTGTTTTCTAATATAAACATTGGACCATTGCATCTTACATCCATCCTCTTCTTTAGTATGACCTGTACATTTCTGTTGCCATGCTGTGATTTTTGTGCCTGTATGGCTTTCCATTCTCCCCTGCCCTCCCCTCCACTCCACTCCCCTCCACTCCCTTTACTTTCCTTCCCCTCTCTCTGCCTCCCTTCTTTCTTTTCCTCATCTCTCCCTCCATTCTCTCCTTATTTCTTTTGTCTTGTGTGTGTATGTGTGTGCATGCACGCATGTGCACACACACACGCGCGCACGCACACACACATGTGCAAGAGCTCGTATGTATATATGCATGTATATACCAAGGGACAACCTTGGTATCGTCCCTCACCTTAGGTTTTATTAAGACAGGGTCCCTCACTAGCCTGGAACTCAGTAAGTAGGCTAGGGATCAACATGACTCCACTTCCCAGTTCTGGAATCACACTGTGTGCACCACCACATCTGCTTTTTTAAATGTCGGTTCTGGAACGCAGGTCCTCGTGCTTTCAAGGCAAGCACTTTACCAATGGAGCCATCTCAGACCCACTTCCTTACTTCTTTTGTACTCTGGGTTTTCTTTTCTTACCTGTGAGCACATTCATAGTTGTTTCCTTGAGCCACGTTAACAAGGGAAGCTAAAGATTCGTGGTTTTGTATGTACACATGGAAGTACATAACGAACTTTTGATATGTTCTCCAACTGTGTCTTGCCCTTCTCAAGTTGGTCCAAAGAGGGACTTGAACTTGTGATCATTTGAGTCCCAGTCCCTGCCTGCTATTTGTTTGTGATGCTGGCTAGTCCCGTCACCCCCATCCTCCACCTTTTGTGCTGGATGGAGTGAGAAAGCCTGTGAGAAAGTGGCACAGATCCAGCGATGTCATGATGAATGTTTTGTGGTGCCTCCCGAGTAGCCCATTATCCACGTGGTGATTGTGACAATGATTATTTCTCCAAGTCCTCTGGCTCCTTTGTTGGTGGGACATGTTTGAGGAGCTGACTAAGGAGGAGCTGGTTCTTGCCCTCTGGGCTCCTGGTAGTTGGGTAGGTCTTTTCCAGTTCTTCTGTTTGATGGTGTTTGGTTTTCATGGAAGGTATTCTCTGGGAAGTTGGTCTAGTTCGTCTATTGCCCGTGGACTCAGGTCTTCCCAAAGCCATGACACCCCTACTGATACCCCTAATTCTCCTGGTGACACTCAGACTTTTCCCCTAAGCCACCATGTTTGGACTTTTCTTGTGCCCATAGGATGCATGTGTGGAAAGGGCCTGTTAAGTGAGAGCTTTACACTGAATGGATGCTAGAGATCTAGCCCAATTCTTTGAGCCTTACCCACACTCCCACATCACAGCTGTTGAGTACTCTCTGAAAGGCACCCAGAGCTCATTTCAGCCCCTGGATCCCACTCCCATGAATAGAGATATCCACAGCCACAGGCCAGGCCTTTGCTCATTGCACCCTGAAAGCCACAGAGCCCTAGTCTCTGTCTCAAGACCTGGTCCTTGCCTGATGCCCTCTCCTAGGTCAGGCTCAGTCCCATCCCTGTCCCAGGATGCAGGCCTAATGGGCTCTCCTCACTCTCTGCTTGATTCCAACAACCCCACGTCATTCTCAGGCTTTCTGCTTGCTTTTTCTGCCTGGCTTTTTCAACTTGTTCCCCACGCCCTTTTCCTCTGTCTTTTTCTCTCATTGAAGGTTGGAGTGGGGGCAGGGGCATGAGAGAGCTGAAAGCTGGAAGAGAGATAAGATTCATCAATATTTAATTTTTATGGAAATCGTGTCCTCGAAATCCCATAGGGCTGAAAATTGTTCTGTGTTTTCAGGATCCACTGATGTCGCCTAGGCGGTTATGTTGTAAATAAAACTGCATTACTGTGTGCAGCTCTCCCGTTGCTCTGCAAACACCCAGAAACTTGACAGTTTAATCCACTCAGGAAAGCAAAAAGGTTTGGGTCACTGGTGGGGGCAGTGACAGGCATATGAGATGGGCAACTCTAGGATATGAGACTGGAAGGCTCAGCCTCAGCAGCACCAGTGCCACTGGGGAGAGCCAAGAAGGAGCCCGCGGACCTCAGGCTGCAGAGACTGTTGGCCTCGGCAGGGATCCCAAGCTAGCAGGGCTCTGGGTTTGTGGGACAGGGAGTGTGAGCAGGGGGAGTTGAGGCTGGCTCAGAGGTAGCCAATTTTTCCACCCTCATAGCCTTTGATGCTCTTGACCTTAGCAGAAATATGGCATGGTTTGTTGGCAGTAGCTTTTGATGGTGGTAGAATCTAGAAAGGATGCATTTTCATTTATTCATTCATTCATTCATTCATTCATTCATTCGTTCATTCATGTGTTTGTTCATCCATCAAACACTTACTAAAAATCTGCCACACACTAGACACTGTTTTAGACCCTGAGGATGCAGCAACACACAGGACACAGAAATCCCTTCCCTGTTTATATCCTCGTGAACAGAGCAGACAACAAACCAGGAAAAGAAATAAAATATACAGTACAGTGTGTGGTGGTGAGTACAGCGGTGCAGAAAAAGGCAGGAAAGGTAGTAGGCGTTTACACACGAGACATGCATCCTTAGATGTTTCAAGGCAGCTTTATTCACAGTGGCTAAAAACTGGAAACAGCTCAGATGGCCGTCAGAAAGTGAACTGGTCAACACGTGGTCCATCCACACACGGAATTCTGTGTGACAGTAAGAAGCTACCGATGTGTAAAGCGATGGGGATGGATTAAACAAATGGTTTTCTGAATGAAAGAAGCAGGCTTACAAAAATACACACCCTGTGATTCTATTTATATGACACTCTAGAATGGATGCCGCTGATCTGCGGTGATCGAAAGCAGGATAACAGTTGTTTAGGCTGGGGGAGGGAGAGATGTAGGAGAAAGAACGGTAGAGCCTCTAAGTGTGTGGAAATGCTGCCTGCCTCAATGTGTGTTCATCATAGCTGACCAAGCTATGGATTTGGGATCAGAGCATTTCATTGGGAACTTAATAAGCAGTATTCACACACAGCAAAGGGGGAGGTGGGAGGACACTGTAGTTTGGAAAGAGGTAGGCAGAGGAGGCCTCACTGAAATGGCGGCTGGGAGAAAGTGAGAGAGGGTGTGTGGGGAGGAACATCCCAGGCCCTTGGAGTAGCAGGTGTAAAGGCCCTGGGATGGGAGCCTGACTCAATAGCCCAGGAACAGAGAGAGCCTTTGTCTTAGCTGACTCAGACTGCTGCATGAGCACCACGGACTGGACAGAACAAACAACAGGTGTTAACCCTCACATAGCTCTGGAGGGTAAAGCTAGAACCATAACGTGGAGGGACCAGCAGCCTTGGTTTCGCCTAAATCCTCTCTCCTTGACCTGTGTCTCCCAGTGTTGTTAGATGCTTGCATTGGCCTGCCCTTCCTGTGAGGACAGCAGTCACAATGAAGGGCCATCCCAACCTAATGGCTTCATTTTAATTAACTCTATAAAGACCTGGTTTTTTAAAACTCTACCATCATAGGCTATGAGGGCTGGTATGAGCAAGGCACCACCAAGCCACTATGTGCTCCCAAAGGGCAACATGGGGGCCTGGGAGCCTCCACTAGGATGAAGGTTCTACTGAAGGACAAGGCAGGACACTGGTGTGGTGAAAAGAGGGGGTGAAATTGCAGGGACCATACCACTTTTCACCAGTTCACATCCACAGAACTTCCAGAAAAGCTGGCTAGTCAGGCCACCGAAGGGGCTTATTTGCAAAGCAGTGTGGGGCCCATGTGTAGAATAGACTTAAAGACACAGTGGGGCCCGTCAGTCCCTTGTGTCAGTGAGCACAGTGCCATCCTAGTATGAAGAAGGATGAGGGAGATGGAGAACAGGTATTTCTGGGCTCAGAGGAGAGGGGCTGCTGTGCCGTGGGAGTCAACGATTAGCGTTTCCTCCCGAGAGCATTCCCCCAGGCTCCGCTTCACCTCCCCTGGCTGCGACACCATTTCTTGTCTAACACGAGTGCATAGCTCCTCAGCTTTACCAAGCCACGCACAGAAAACACTATTGATTTTCCTTATTTATTTATGAGATTTCTTGCTGTGGGCAAAAAATAAAAAGGTTTGTGCAGCGGCTCCCTTCGTAGCAAACACCATCCTCCTTTTGTCACACAGGCTCTGTGTCTAAGAGGCCTACTGTGCCCCTTGGGAGTCATGGGGCTGAATGTCCAGCCTACTGCCTGGCACATAGTGGGTGCTCACAGACATGTGTTAGGGGAATGGATGAATTTTTTAACAAGCTGTGGTAAACACTCAAAAAGATAAGAAAGCCAAATATGTCCCGTTCCTATGTAGAATGCCTACTGTGTGCCAGGCACCATGCTGAACCACTGGGACTTGATTTTTCTAGCCATCAACCTACATTTTGTTACCTTTTATCAATGTGTGAGGTTCTAAGTGGTTAAGCATCTTGTCCACTGTTGCACAAGTGAGCCAGAATTCACATCGAGGCCTTCAGGATTCTCTTCCTGCTGTATGATGCAGACACTCCAAAGGGGAACAAAAGCCCACTCGAGAGCTGGTTGGGCCCTCAAAAAGAAGTGTATCCAGTCTCTGTCTGGTGGAGACTTTCCATTTTTAGAAAGGCTCCATCCATCATTTGAGCATGTCAGGAAGGAACAAGATTTGTGTTTCTCTACTCTTCAGTCTTTAGAAAAAAAGACCCTAGGATCTGTCCCCACTTTGTTGTGGGACTCTAGGCCAAGGGTTGGCTTTTGTCCTTTTTCATGGGGGCATAGCGAGTTAAAGGAATTGGGCCCCCTCTTGGGGCTCAAGGTATGTTGTCTAATGGTGTGGCACGCCGTGCCCTGAGCTGTCCTGTGGCAGCAGAGCTGTCTTTCTGTCCTCACAAGTTCACATATGTGGGTCCCTTTGCTGATGTCCTCACCCACCCTGCCACTCCTGCCAGACGCCTAGCCACATGCTGGGTCCCATTCCAGGATCTGCCCAGCGTTCCATGCCGTTCACCTTCTCCCCTGGTGACACTCAGGCAGTGTGGTGACAGCTGGCCTGTCTCCCGCCCACTCTGAGCTCCTGCAGGGCAGATGTTGCATTCTCACTTCGGTGACTAGCTCAGGTATGGGAACAGAGCCCGGTGGTCATCCCTACTAACCCTGTGTGAGTGGCAGCACACACCTTGACTGCAGGTACAAGCCACTCACTCCTATTACCTCACGCTCCTCCTCTCCTTCCCTACAGGAGTTTCCTCTGGCCATCCTCCGGGGCTGGGACTGCTACTGTGCCTACCCAACCCCCGAGTTCAGCCTGCGGGATGCTGTGGATAGAGCATTGTGCAGCCAGGCCCCTGAGGCTCAGGGGCTACCTGGCTACTGTGAGGTCTACCAGACACCTGTACAAGGTGAGCTCTGCATACCTCCTGGACTGTGGCATTGGTCTAGAGCAGTGGCTCTCAACCTTCTTAATGCTGTGACCCTTTAATACAATTCTTCATCTCATGGTGATCCCCAACTGTATATCTATTCTCATTGCTACTTCATAGCTGTAATTTTGTTACTGTTATGGATTTCAGTGTAAATATCTGATATTTCTGGCCATCTTAGGCTATCAAATCTATGAAAGGGTCATTCAAACCCCAAAGAGGTCATGACCCACTGTTTGAGAATTGCTTGTCCGGGCCCAAAGAGCTCTCCCAAGGCTAGAAAGACTAAATATGCTTGACTGTGAAGCCACAGGGTAAAGGGTATGTTGAGTTTGCTGTGTCTCTTCTCAGTAGAAAAGGGAGAAGAAATGGAGGGTGAGGCCAGGCTCCTTTTGAAAATATGAGCCATTGGGGATGGTAGAGTAAGAGACAGAAAGGAAGAGCCGAGTGGGGGGCCTCAAGGAATAATAACTCAAGACTCAGAGGCACAGGAAGGTTCTCAGAAGCCTCCATGTGCTAGTAATCCCCCTGGGGTGAGCAGCATCACATTGGCCTCTGCTGGGCCTAGGGACTGATGGGGAAGACTAGCTCATAGGGAGAGGCATCCCACTGTTTTCCAGTGCCCCCAGGGATTGTCCCCTAGTGACTTGTACTTCTTCGAGCATTCCTGGGGAGGGAACATAAGAAGCACAGTTGTTGGCCTGAAATCAGCCCAGCTTCAGTTTATTACACTGCAGTGACATGGCCGGGTCCAGACACAGCCCTGCCCACCTCTCCTAGCAGAATCTAGAGTTCTCTGTGTTATGCCAAGAGGCTTTGGCTGTCCCATAGAGACAGAGTGGGGTGAGCATCCCCAGCACACCTTTATCACATCACCAGCCACTCACCTGCATAGCAAGGTGTAGATGACAAATCACTTCGTCACCAGTCCCTGTCCAGAGGACTCCAGCAACAGATCTGAGATCACAGTGTGGGTGAGTGACTCCATGGTGACTTATGGACTTTCAGACACCCGGTGCACAGACAGGAGGTTCCTACCCAACAAGTCTAAGGTGTTTGTGGCTCTGTCGAGCTTCCCGGGAGCTGGAAACACGTGGGCGAGGCACCTGATCGAACACGCCACTGGCTTCTACACAGGAAGCTACTACTTCGATGGAACCCTATACAACAAGGGTAAGCCAGGTTGCTGGGGGAGAAGAGGCAACCCCATACGGTCCCCTCACAAACCAGCTCTCCTCAGAGCACTAGAATTTTCCCATAGCTCCTCAGTCATTAAGGGTGAAAGTTCATCTGTTCTTTCCTCTTTTTTTCCAGGCAAAGGGGGTAGCTCATCAAAATACAGTTGTTTTTTTGTTTTTGTTTTTGTTTTCCTTAATTGATCCAGAAGTGCTCAAGAACTTTATGATTTCTAATCCTTAATGTTTCCCTTGTAGAAATAAGAGGTCTCGTTATGCTGAGTAAATTAACTTAAATGGCTCAAGTTTGCCTGCTGCTCAAGAATGAAGACCCTCAGACCAGTCAAGTGGCATCTAGATCTGGCAAAATGTATTCCTCAGGTGTCAAGTGGCACCGCATTTGCTCTGGGTTTCTGAACCAGGGTTGGGTTTGAAAAAACAGCTGACACTGTCAGAAACAAAACAACCCGGAGAGATAGATGTGTCTGTGTTTGGCAGCAAGTTCCTAAACCGGCTGTGCATGGGTAGCCCAGCCCCTCTTCCTTGAGATGCTAGGGGCACCTGCAGATGCAAGAGACAGTTGCTAGACAAGCACATGGTCCTGCTTTCTCTGGCTGGACCCAGGCTGCAGTGACCTACAGTGTTTGCCTAGAAGGCCTGTACCAGCTGCCTGGATATACATGTAGATAAGTGGCCAAAGAATGGAACAGCCAATTTCAGGGCTGCCAAGAGGCACCTGGGCTGTGGGCTCTCAGACATGGCCTGACAATTCATTTCGCTATAGTCTGAATCTTCCTAGCATCCTATGGCGTCCTAGCCTGTTTGGTAAGATCAATCAAAGCAAAAAGCTTCTGGTGTCTGACCCACGGCAGTAGGAAGCTTTGGTGGGTAACCCCCAATTCCGGGTTTGAGAGCTGCATTTTCTAGGCTCCAGGGAAGCACCGATGCCACTGTAGATGTGGATGCTTTGAAACCTCTACCGAAGGGAGGCATTGGGACTCTGTTTCCAAAACCCCAAGACAAGCTTGCAGAGATCTAAGAAACCCTGTTCTCTGGCTGACCTATGGGCTAGGGACCCCAGGAGACATCTTTCCAGAAAGCCTCCAGAAGATCCCACTTGATGGGCTCTTCTGCTCTGCTCCCTTAAGCCCCTGTGCTCTGTACTTGGGCCACACCACCTTCTAATCCAGAGCATTAAAGTCGGGGTCTGCACTTGTTCCTTCATTGCTATTGTATTCCTTCTTCCTATTGCTGTGACAAAGTCTGGGGGCAAAAGCAACTCAAGGAATCAAGAGTTTATTTGGCTCACAGTTTGAGATGGAGTCAAGGGAGCAGGAGACTGAGGTGGCTGGTCACACTAGATCCATCCGTGGTCAGCCAGAAGAAAAGCAATGAGTATCGGCACTCAGCCAGCTTCCTCCTCTTATGTGATCCAGGACCCCAGTTCAGGGAATGGTGTCACCTTCCTTTAGGAGGGATCTGCCTCACTCAATTAACCCAATCAAGATAGTCCCCCACGGACATGGCCGGTGCTACATCCCTTACAGGTGTACCCAGAGACTTGTCTCCTAGCTGAGCCCAGTCTTACCAAGTTGACAGCACCAGCCATCAACTGATCCGAAGTTCAATACAGGAGCCACGAGGACCTTACGGAACCCTGTGACTCTGGGGACCAATGAGTCCAGTCTGATCTTTTCAATCAGTTATCAGTTAGATTCTGAGTGCTCAGTGCTTTACCAAAGACCCAAGAGAGGGAGTGGGTAGTAGATTGGTTTGGGGGACAACTCTGCATTCATGGAAGTGGATCCTGAAGTGTTGTGAGTGAGGCCTTCACCAGACCTGCCCTGGATCCCGTAGTACAGAATCTCTACTCAGATGGTAGTCCAGGGACCTGAGAGAGGATATGGTATGAAGTCATAGAGAGTCGACCATTATTTACAGCCACTGACAATGATGGCTGCCTTGTCTCTACTGGAGAGGTGGCTAGAAGATAGGGGCTTCACAGGAACACTCAAGGGTACATGGACAGAGCTCTAGCACAGTTGTCAGGTTGCTGTGTGATATTGTGTAGGTCACACACCCACTCTGAGCTTCATCTGGGCCAAAATTCTTTACAATGCTTCTCTGAAATTATCTCCCTGGAAAGTCCGACATGTGTGTCAACTTCTGTATTTATAGTCAGGACCCTGCCTTTTTGACCCCCAGGGACTGCAGGAGGTAATCTGCCTCATGCCAATGTGAACATCATCTTCTCTACTGATAGACACCTCCTGTTCACACTTTCCCTGAGACAAGAGTCACTCCTGTGAAGACCTCTTCTGTCCCATCCATCGATCCCCCAGGACCCCCTCAGTTGCTTCAGTGTTATTGTAGACGTGGGATCACTACAAGTGGGATTGAGGGTACCTTTCTCCACAGAGGCCCTCCCATTTCTCCTGAGCAGGGTTTAAGGGTGAGAAGGACCATTGGCGGAGCCGACGCACCATCTGTGTGAAGACACATGAGAGCGGCCAGAGGGAGATTGAGATGTTTGACTCCGCCATCCTGCTGATCCGGAACCCCTACAGATCTCTCGTTGCTGAATTCAATAGGAAATGTGCTGGACATCTGGGATATGCCCCTGACCGCAACTGGAAGAGCAAAGGTGAGGGACAGATGGCTGAAGCAGGGGACTGACAGGTTTAGCTGAGTGATGCAGGATCAGAATACACATTCCTGGCTGTGGAAAGGCCTTGTTACACTCACTTCTTCCCCATCTTCTCCAAGACTGCTCTGTCCACACAGTGTGGCATTTTATATGACTGCCATGCAGATGGCAAGCCAAAATTCTCCATCCATCCCCAGGCAGGTGATGAGGTTGTCTAGACCTAGGATTTGCCTTAGACCTGAGAGAGCCCTAGATGCACATGTCTGCCCTGTCTGCCTCTCTGCCTGAATCTACAGGTCTACCTTTAGAAAAGGAGGCCATATTCACATGCCATTTGGAAATGGGAAGATAGTGTGCATGCCTGGTCTGTGTCTAGGGTTCGGCATGACAGTCGTTCATAAACTGCCTCCACTGACTCTACTGTATTCTGAAGGGGAATAATTGTCCATGTAACTTTCCAGATAAGCCCAGAGGATAATTTGATTTGTCCAGGGTACTTGGGTGGTAGGTGGCAGAGCTGGGTCTTAATCTTGCTTCCCAGTCATCTTAGACTACTGCAACAAGGCACCAGAGAGGAAGGCTTAAATAATAGTTTGTTATTCTCCATGGTTCTAGAAGCTGAATGATTCAGTGTCTGGTGAAGCCCTTCTCCCAGCTTCCAGACAGCACTCCATGGCCATATGTCAGAGACCTTCTTCTTGTAGGGACACTAATCCCATCTCAAGAGCCACACCCTCACAATCTCATCTAACCTAGATTGTCTTCCAAAAGCCTCTTCTATATGCACCATCATATTCAGGTCTAGGGACTTCAATACATGTTGCAAGCATTCAGCCATAGCATCCTCGTTTCCTGACTTGGGATGGAAGCTCTCTTCGTGGAGTCAGCCTGTTGACCTCAGCTCCTAAAATGCTACCGTTTGTCAGGCCCAAGCTGAAAAGCCTGCCCTTGAAGCACTACCATCTGGTCCTTGTCCCCCTCCATTCATATATTGAACCCTGGTCCTCAGTATGATGATATTTGATAGAGAAGGCACATCTGGAGGTGACAGTGTCAGTCAAGTCATGAATGAAACTCTACCCAGGACAACACTGGGTGGAGATGTGACAGGGCCAGCGCCAGATGAACCTGTGCTTTCCAGAGCTGACTGGTTTTCAGTCATCCCCTTTCCTATTACCTTCTGCCTAGACCAGACCCCAGCAGCCATCCTTAGCTGCTTTTAGGCATTCGGGGACAGTGGTAAGAGATCAGCCCCCATCAGCCTACAACTCGGACCCTCCATTGACTCTTACAAGCCTTAAAACCCTGAGCAACCTCCAGCTTTCTCCCCAGTTATTTTCATCTTCAAGCCCCAGATTGTCTGATCTCATAAGATTATTTTGAAGATGACAGGAAGCAAACCATAGTATGCCAGGCATATCAATAGCTCAACTATGGAAACTCTTAGACAATATAGAAATATTTTAGGCAAAATATTGTTCAGCTTAGACTGTTTGGGAACTTTCTACATAGCCCAGGCTAACTTTGAACTCACAATTCTCTATTTCATCCTCTGGAGTGCTGGGATTATATATGTGTAATAGGTCTGCTGCACCTAATTGGAAACTCTTAATTGAGACCATTTTTGTTTTCATACTCTACACTCTTTAAAACAATTTCTTTATGTTGTGTAAAAAAAGGGGGCATCTTATGGTGTAGATCTGCAAAAGCTTGAGGCTACCCTCTTGTCTATGGCTTCATTCGGCATCCTGCCTCCCAGCAATGTCACGGGTTCAATTCCGCCATCATGATGACAAGGCCCTCCACATGTGTACTTCACACACCACATTCTGTTAGCACAACAGACCAAACTGCTCAGCACCCTCATCTCACTAGGGCCCAGGAACTGATGGCATACATTAACCATTAGTCATCATAGAGCAGTGGTTCTCAACCTTCCTAAAGCTGCGATCTTTAATACAGTTCCTCATGTTGTGGTGACCTCCGACCATAAAAGTATTTTTGTTGCTACTTTATAACTATAATTTTGTTACTGATATGAATCATAAGGTAAACGTCTGTGTTTTCTGATGGTCTTAGGCAACCCCTGTGAAAGGGTCATTCAGCAACCCCAAAGGGGTCGTGACCCACAGGTTGAGAACCACTGCCCTTGAGCATGTAGGCAAGTGGGTCCAGATGGCAGGCAGTAGAGCCCTGAACGTCACCCTTTCCTTAAAATTTGATGTGCCCAGGGGCCTGGGACAAGGTAGAGATGCTCATGGGGTCATCTGCACAGAGGTGGATTGCTTGGGTTTCCTCCTGATTTTGATCCTTTTATCTTGCTATGTCATCATGCCCCAGGGCCCACAGGCCCACCCACACTCCTCCTTGTCCAGGATGGTCCCAAAGGTTAAAGAACTCACAGCATACAGCAGAGGGCCAGTTTTCACTTGGATGGTGGGCTATATTCATTGTAACTTGGTACCCAAGATCACTGTCTTCCAGGCAGACCTAGGAGTCTCCCAAGTTGCACCTGACAGGAACCCTTTATTCGCACTAGACACCCAAGTGGGTCATCCCAGGGTAGTGAGAGGTCAAAAACTGGCACCACCCCTCTCCTAAGCAGGCCCTCCAGAGGCAGTAACCCCCGGAAGCAGCTCTGACTTCAGTACTTCTCTCTCTGTTCCAGAATGGCCAGACTTTGTAAACAGCTATGCCTCCTGGTGGTCCTCACATGTCCTAGATTGGCTCAAGTACGGGAAGCGGCTGCTGGTTGTGCACTACGAGGAGCTGCGGCACAGCCTGGTGCCCACACTGCGGGAGATGGTGGCCTTCCTCAACGTCTCTGTGAGCGAGGAGCGGCTTCTCTGTGTGGAGAACAACAAAGAGGGTAGCTTCAGGCGGCGTGGCCGGCGCCCTCATGACCCAGAGCCCTTCACCCCGGAGATGAAGGACTTGATCAATGGCTACATCCGGACAGTGGACCAAGCCTTGCGCGACCACAACTGGGCTGGGCTGCCCAGGGAGTATGTGCCCAGATGATAGGTCCACCCTGGCTACCTGCTCCTGCTGAGATGCAGTTACACCAACAGGCTGAACACTGCTCTAGGGCACTGATCTGTGGACCCCTGTGATGCATGGCTGCCAGCACACCATCAGCAAGGTGTTCTTGTGGATGCTGCTTCATGTGCGGGGGATCTTGAGCAGCTCAAAGCCTGCCTAGACAGATGCACATCACAGAACACCCCTTGCTAGACACTTACACAACCTCAGACACACCTAGACTTCATTCAACATTCACAGTGCCCATTTTTATGTGCCTAAACCACTTGAGTAGGGTGGGCCAGACACTCCCAGCTTTGCACACACAGCCAGATATGGACACATACACACAGAGGCCAGGGTGTATGCTTACAGAGACTGGTATCTGCCTCATACATACACATGTGCACACACTTAAGGCTCTGGGAGGCCCTTGGATTCCAAGGTCCAGCTGGGCATAAACTGACCTTTTGGGGTCCTTGGCTCTGGAATACTGGACTGGACTGGCAGTATTGCTCTGAGCAGTACAGTGGGGACTGGGAGGATGGAGGTGCACAGACAGACTATTGCTGATGGGTACTGTGTGACCCTGGCTGCGTGTCTGACATCCCATAAATGTGTGTGCTGTGACATCCTGGCACTGCAAACACTATGTCTCTGATTCTCTCTTTTCCATGGATGAACATTGACAACACTGTGTGGCCCACTTCTGCCCCCCACCCCCACCCTACCCCTGCAAGCACACAGGGGTGCTTACCTTAGACTAGCCACTACTATTCAGCACAGCCCTGTTACCCTCTTTCAGCTTTCACCAAGAGTGGTCCGCTTGCTCCTCCAACCAATTGTCTTGGGAAGCTGGGCCATCAAACCCTGCCTGTAAGGAGTGAGGGCCAGAGGATGGCTTGACCTCTAGGGGATCTCCAGACTCAAGGGAGACCACATGCCAACAGGAGGGGTCTGTGGTGGGTATGAGGCCCTCGGTGGTATGTCTCAGGGACCACTAGGACCAGTTGCCCCAGACAGTAGGAAGTCCGTGCTCTGGGGAGGTCACACTGAAAGGTCTATGCAAACCAAGTAGAGAGACATCCACCTTTCTTCTCAGCACTTCAGAGATGGAAGCAGTAGAACCTAGCACTCAGGCTCATCTTCAGCTATATAGTGAATCTGAAGCTAGCCTGGGACATACACACACACACACACACACACACACACACACACACACACACACACACGTACATGCTATGTGTTCCTTGAAGAGGCTCGGCAAACCCTCTGCCTCTCCCCAGGTGACAGAGTCCTCCCTGACACTGCCATGTCACTGGCTCTGCCACACCCTCTGCCTTTATTTCTGCAGCCAACATTGTTCCCCGTCCTTGGTCCATTGTTTTCATCCAGGGGCAGTGAGATACTGATATAGTCTTCCTCAGTCACCCCCACTCTGCCCTGTGTGCGACCCACAGGGAGAGGATGGGTGTGACAACTCCCTCCTCCTGCCCCCTCCCTGCCCATCTCACCAGCTGTGGCACTGTCCCAGGGGTCACGGAAAACCAGTCACAGAGGAATGTATGTGTTGTGTGGTCTCCAAAGGCCTAAGCTACCTCCCCAGGGATCTTCAGGGAATGCTTCATGGCAGTCTTGAGGTAGCTTCTAATGAGAATGGCCCCCACTAAGAAAGGAAGGACAGTCGGATGGAGAGTAGCACATGCACATGTGTGGAGGTTCGGGGGCCCAGAAACCCAGGCATGCTTGTAAAGCAATGGGATAGCCCTAAGTGCAGGTCCCTTTACAGATGCAGTGGGAGGAGGGAGCGGGTAGGTGAGGATAGAGGAGGGACATAGAAATGGACTTTGCTCTCACAGCCTTTTAGTGTTCAACCCAGCCTGCCACCTGAGACCAGAAGAACTGCTTGTGCTCACAGCCTTCTTGGGTCACCTTTGCTGCATGTCTTGTGCTCAGAATTGGGTGTAGTTTGGGAGCAAGGCACAAGAGAGGGAGTAAGGGGTGGGGAACTGGTGAAGACCAGGGTGGGTCTGAGCTCCAGAGGACTTCTCCACGCGAGGTGACACAGGCAGGGCACAGGGTCTTGTTCTTAGAAGGCCCTCAGGGAGACATCCCTCAACCCAAGCAAAGCTATATAGAAGGAGAAACAGTGTGGACAGTTAAAGGATGGTCATGGGGAGGCCCCAACCTGCTCCCTGGCTAGATAAGAGTCCCTATCTGGGGTTTATAGGGTGGTAGAATGTACCCCAGAACTGCCTCCCCCAGCTGCATATTTGCTCCTAAACTTCCATGTCTTTCCTATAGAGTCTGTTTTAATCACACCCCGCCGCCTCCTGCCTACAAGTCTTCTTCCCACATCCATGTCTCTTTTATTTTGTTTTATAACTCACTAAGTTTAATTAGGGCAGTCTGTGAAACCACGGGTTTGAAACTATTTGTTGGGGCATGGTGAGCTCATCAGTGAGTATACAACTGATCTTCCCTATCCCCAGATCTATCAGTATCCCATTGTTCAGCAGTGGGGAGTAGAGCCCTTTGGGATAAATGCCCCTATATATGACTATTAACAGGCCTAGTCTTATACAGGCTCATTATAAGCAGCCACTGCTGCTGTGAGGTCATGATTCAATTGTGTGTCATAGCCAGAAGACACCATTTCATAGCTCTATAGTTCTAACTCTTGTTTTTATATTCCTACCATCCCCTCTTCTGAATTGTTCTCTAATCCTCAGAGATAGTGGTTTGGACATCCTCCTGAGAGCTGAGCACATAACCATCACATATTCTCAGTATCTTGAGCAGCCATGAGTCTCTTTATTCGTCACCTTTCAGAGAAGTTCCCCAATCAAAACTGAGATTAGCATTTGTCTATGAGTGTAAACACATTTAGAAAGCAGTATGGTTCTGTGTCAACTTAGGTTAACAACACTAGTAAGTTCTCCCTTCAGCCTAAGACCACCCTAGCCATGGCTTTTTAACATCTCAGGTATGGATTCCCTTTTGTGGAGTGATCCTCAAAATTAATTATAGAGTGTTTGTTTGCCCCCATAACAGCCATACCACTATTGTGCCAGTAGGTACATATCTTCTGGCAGGTTGATACCATGGTCTGTAGAGTTCTCAGTTAGGTAAAGCCATCAGTATCTGTCCTAGTCTGCTTTCCTGTTACTGTGGTAAACACCATGACCAAAGCAACTTGATTAGAAAGGGTTTGTTTTGCCTTATGGATTATAATCCATCATTAATGGAAATCAGGGTAGGAACCTGGAGGCAGGTGTTGAAGTAGAAACCATGGAGGAACACTGCCTACTGGCTTGCTTTCCTGGACTTGCTCAGTTACCTCTCTTACATAGACCAGGACCACATGCCTATGGATAGTACCATCCACCATGGCCTGAGCACCCCCATATCAATCACCAATCAAGAAAATGCCCCATAAATGTGGCCATAGGCTAATCTTATGGAAGAAATTTCAAGTTGACAACTGAAGCTAATTATGACAAAGTCTTTTTTCCCTCATACCTTGCAGTACTATGAAAGCTGGCCATTGAGAAAAGGGATGGCAGCTCAGGTACAATTTAATTTCTCTGTATATTGCTCCCAGAATGTGTGATATCTTTAGCAATAGTGTCTAATCAACTAGTTCTGAAGGCTACCCAAGAAGAATGGCTTATGTTGTTTGTTTCCCATTACTCTGGGGCCTCCATGGCTGTCCTGGTTAGTGGATTTTTTTTCAGCTTGACACAAACTAGAGTCATTTTGGAAGAAGGGATCTCAACTGAGAAATGCCCCTATCGTATTTTCCTGTAGGCAACTCTGTAGTATATTTTCTTGATTAATGATTATTGTTAGTGGATCCCAGGTCATTGGGGACAGTGCTATCTCTGGGTATGTGGTCCTAGGTAGTATAGTAGAGCAGGCTGGGAAAGCCATGAGGATCAAAACAATAAGGAGAACTCCTCCATGGCTTCTGTTTCAGTTCCTGCCTCCTGGTTGTTGTTCTTGGTTCCTGTCCTCACTTCCCTAAGTGATGGACTTATAAGCTATAAGGTGAAATAAACCCTTTTGGTCATAGTGTTTTGTTACATCAATAGAAACCCTAACTAAGAAGACAATGGCCAACAACTCATAAGGAGGTATCCCATACCTGGCACCAGAATTTTTGTTTAATAATCCCTGGATATTAGGCTCAGCATTACTCAGTCATGCAGCCGATCAGCCTAACTTCAAATGCCTAGGTCTCACTGGAATAACATAAGCAGTACAAGAAGCTAAGACAATCTGTCTCCAACAAAAATTGCCAATCCCATGGTAACCGTCCCTAATGAGAACAACTTAGGAAAAAAATAAAAACGCAAAACAAGGAGTTCAAAAAGAACTATTGTTCCAAATGTGTTCCAAAAAATTCAAATAAGACACAAATAAACATCCAAAAGAACTCAAAGAGGATGGGAATAAAGCTTTTGAAGTGTGGAAAAAGAACAAACCACTGAATGAAATACGGAAGACAATTTAGGATATGAAAGTAGAATTCAATGAATAGGTAGAAATTCTAAAGAAAACCCAAACTGAAATCAAACTGGAAATTTAAAAAAAAATCATAAATCAAATAAGAAGCTCAGTAGAAAGCCTTGCCAACAAAATTGATCAGAAAGAAGACAGAGTTTGGGGGTTTGAAGACAGAGCAGAGGAATGAATTACTCAAAGGAAATAACTTTAAAATCACACAAAGGGAACATGCAGGATGTTTAAGGCACCATGCAAAGACCAAATCTAAGGAACCTATTGGCCCTCTCTCAGGATCACTCAGTTCAACATAAATCTAGGAAGGCTGGAGTCTCAATCTGTTCGGGCTTGGGATATCTCCACTATCCACTCCGAAGGAGCAGTTGAGGCACTGCCCTAGGAATGTCCATGGTGACTTGAAAGAGAGCCGGGAAACACCTGCATCCCAGACTCTCAAATAAGCAGCATACATAATGTCTCCAGCAGGGAGCTAGAGTCCTCCGGAGATGATCCATGGCCTCCTGCTGATCACCCAATAGATCCCCAAAAGAAGGCTTGGAAGGGCAAAGTGTGGAGGGAGACTCTGGTCTTTCCCTGCCATCCCAGGTGTCTGGGAGAGTAGCAGTTCTAGAGAGTTTATCTGGGAAGTTGGATGATATAGTCACAGATGCCAGGGACCCAAAGCCTCCTTTCAGATGGAGTGCTACCAATTCACATGGCCTCGATGTTCACTGTATTGCCTGAATAAAGGAGTGTAAAGGTCCTGTGGTGGTGGCTGACCTCCAATAAGTCAGCCCAATCAGCTTCATTGGGAGGGGGGATCTGTCCATCTTTTTGGAGAAGTCCATTTGATTCATCTGTAGCTCTCAGCTTCTCATTAGAGAGGATGCTGTTGTACTCACTAGCCAAATCATAAAAGCCAGTCTGTCTGGAAAGCAGGCATATGACAACTGCATTGGGACCCAATTAGAACAGAACAGCAAAACCGTAACCATCTACAGATTCCAACTCGAGTAGCAAGGCTGTGAAGTGGCACAAACCTGTGTTTAAAACATGTAATTTTCATGGATTTTATCTCCTGTTGTGGATCAATTTGGAAAAAGCAAAATATATAATTTTAAAGAACTAAAACACATTCTGATAATCTCAGTGATGTGTAAATGAGAGAGAAGAATAGACGGGCTCCCAGGCCCTGGGAAGAAAACTGCTTAATTATGTGAACATCTTATAATGAAGCTTCTTGCAGCTAAAATTAGATTTTGAGTGCATGAATATGCGAGTGTGTTTGCACATCAGAATGCAGTTTTTCCTCTTAAAAGTAGCAAGAGCTCTTTGGTTCTCATGGAGGCCCCAAGAGCAAGGGGAGGAAGAACTGAAGGTTATTCTCACGGCTACAAAAATCCTTAGGGCCCAGCTTTCCCTCAGATTCAGAAAGCCAGGGATGTTAAAATCCAGTGTATCCAAAGCAGTTCATGGAGAGCTAGGGAGGAGCTGATTGCTCCGACCTTGTGCTGATTGTCACTGATGTTGGGTGTGTTGATCTGAACAAGGATGAATAGAGGGATATTTGAGTACTGGGGAGTCTAGACTTTTCCATCTCTAGTCTCAGTCTCTCATCCAAAAAATGAAAAGTGTGGTAGATGTTGATTCCATTCCCAATGTCTCTTCCCCACTCCTGTCCCCACAGCCCCTCATTTTTTCTGGACTGTTGTATAATCTGAGTCTCATTATCATCAGATAAAAGACTTGGCCTGGGCTTATGTCAACAACATGGCCACCTCTCTGGCTACAGTGACTGGTCCTTGTGCAATCATGCGAGCCTCACTTTTCTGGGAACATTAAGTAGTACTTATAAGCACTGACTAGATGTGTAAGAGGAAGCAGGTAACTACTGAGTTTCCAAAGTAGTCAGATAACTTGAAACCATGATGGAACCACTCTCCCTAAGGGAAGGAAGAACACTATGGGGATTGGAAGACCATTTTCTTCGGCGTGAGGCTGGACGTGAAAGACTTTGTGGGAAGCCGAAACAAGTGACATGTTTAAGTCAATGTATGAAGGGGACCTGGATATCCTTAGGAAAGAATTCCTCCTGGACACTTGAACTGAACTGTCCATTGTCTCAGTCCTCATCAATTCTTTGATGTTGTTACTACTTGATTATTCTCTCTGCTTGACAGAAAAGAAGACAAGGATAACAACTATAATGACTGTAAAAGCATGTCCCTATTGTGTTTCCCATAATGCTTTTGTGGAGAAAAATCTGTGATGTTAGAAGGCATTCTTGGTAATTGACTTAGATTTCAGGTGAGGGCCACTTCAAGAAATGACAGATGACAGTAACAGCATGCGCCATAAACTGCCTTCCCAAGGAAGGCAAGGTATGATGGTTAATATTGATTGTCAAATTGCCGTGATCCAGAATCACCTAGGAGACAAACTTTAGGGCATGCCAAGGAAGAAGTTTCTAGATTGGTTCACTGGGGTGGGGAAGACCCAGACTGACTGTGAGCAGTACCATTCCATGGGCTGGGATCTCAGACTGAGTGAAGAGGAAAAGGCAAGCTGAGCACCAACGCTCATCTTTCTTTGCTTCCTGGCTGCTGATGCCATGTGTCCAGCTGTCTCATACTCCAGCTGCTATGCTTTCAGTGATGGTCTGTATCCCTAAACTGTAACCAAAGTATACATTTCCTTCCTTAAATTACTTTTGACAGGTATATTGTCACAGTAAACAAAAAATATCAATACATCAGGTGTGGTAAACCATCCTCCAGCTTTGTTTTTTTTTTTTTGTTTTTTCCCAATAGGAATATGAAAGTTTGGTGTAGAGCAGGAGTGGTGTTATTGGAGGGGTGGTGGGGTGAGGCCAGTAGAGTCTTTTCTTCTGCCCTGCCCCCTGTACCTCATAGTGGAAATGGAAGGGACAAAAGAAGTGGTATCTCTTCCATTCCTCTGAGCTCTTCTTGGAAGGTCTGAATGTCCTAGAGTGTGCCAGGGTGGAGGCCTTTTTGATGTGTAGAGAAAGGCAAGGCTCTCAGGATGTCAATGTCAGTATGCTTGTTCACAGTTAACCCTTTGTGGTTGAAGCTAGATTTCCCAGGTCCTCTGAAACTAATGTGCAAAAACATTATAGACACCCCAGCACCTACTGTGGGAATATGAGCAAATCTACCTTAAGTTGAAAAATATGTTGGCCTCTATAAAATGAGGACTCTGGTATCAAACAAAAAGAACTCCAACTGGGGCTGAAAACATAACATGAGCTGAATGAATTAACTCTCCAAGGGCCTCTCAGGAACTGAGATCTCTCTTATTCAGGTTCAGATACCAATGATGACATCCATAGTTCGAAGGTAGAGTCACTGATGATCAATGAGACTAGTGGTCTTATGGGTCAACAAGTTCCAAGGGTCATCATCTCACTATGTCTGGGAGAAATAAACACTATTTCCACATGGGAAAAGAGAAACTCTTGCTTTTTAAGATTGACCGAAGTTTAGCCCTTTTATCTTACAGATAGGAAAATGAGGTTCAGGATGGGTGTTGTATTAGGTGAAACTATGAGCGTGGGAGTTGCAGGGAGGACTGAAAGGGAGCTCTCTCCCCTCGACCACCTCATCACTGTCGTCACACTATATCCCTGTCACTTAGAGAGGTGATTTCATGGGTAAAGTGCTCACTCCCAAGCCTGGCAACCTAAGTTCAATCCCTGGACATACATGGTAGAAGGAGACAACCAGCTCTCCCTGAGAGTCATCCTCTGCCACACAGGTACACACACACAGATATTAAAAAAAATTTAAATAGCTCAATGGGAATTAAATAAATGTGCTTATCAGCTCATTTGGAAGCAACACTGTTTATTTCTTTTCTAATCCTTTGCCAAGATACTTTACAGTGAGTGCTTGAGTTCCCTTCTTAAGGCCATTGATCAAGCATCCCTCGTACTTGGAAAGCTGCTCAGAGGAAGTATTTTGGGCCACCTCCAGACACACGCTAGATGTGTGCCCTTCCTTCCAAAGTGGGAGTTAACCACTGTATCATCAGGGGATGGCAGCTCTGTCTGCTGGAGGAAGAAAGATCAAGTGAGCTAATGCCAAAGCTCCAGTGACTCTTGGAATGAAGCACATGCTTTTTTGGCTTACTATCATATATCTCATCTCTTTATCATATAATATATATATATATATATATATATATATATATATATATATATATATGATAAAAAGATACTTGCTGATTAATCCATTGCCAATCCTAAAATATCAGGTCTTTGAAGCACTAAGACATCCTACGAGCCTCATACAGATGCTAACTCAGACCCAGAAGACCTGGGATCCCATCCGGGAGGATAATTTACTTGTTACATGGCCTTGGGCAAGTATCTCCTCTCTCTGAATCTCAATGTCTTCTTTAAAAACAAGTAAAGCTTAAAGCTTAAAAATTATCTAAAGCCTCATCTAGCTTATAGATTCTAAAATTTGGCTTAACTCATCCACATAATCATGTGAAAAAGAGTGAGTCTTATATCCCACTCAAAGCACAGGACTTCACCAATGACATCATAGCAGATGGACTTTTACTCGCTTGGTTTCTCAATTTTTATCAGTCCTCCTCAAATGGACAGTGTCCAATAATCATTTTATGGTAATGATAATACTAATGATAATTTTTCTTTATCTCTCCCATTCTTTATTTTTTATCTGCTTATTTTAATTCAATGGAAATGTTCTCCAACACTTCTCATTCACTTGAAAAGCTGTATTTATATAATTCCATGATTAGAATTTTAAGCCTGGAACCAAGAACCATGTGGTATTTTGTACTTACCTTTGTAACCTCTGCCACTAACATAGGACCTGGATTACACAGGAGGCCCAGGAACTGTAAATAGAATAAAAAGAGGAACTAATGGAAATCTAAGATCACCGGGGTTTTAGGAGTTTTCTAAGAAAATAATATTGTCCTGGAAAACACAACTGTGCTTTCTCCATTTGGGAGATGCTGAGGAAGACAGTTGGCTGAGTGTTGCCACCAGCAGTCTGTTAAATAGTTCAGAGACTGGTCTGGGTTGTAACTGCTCAGAGCAGCAGGTGTGAGTAGGAGAGAAGCATGGCACACACCAAATTCTGTTGGAGCGCTGTTTTGAACCACCACACATTAGTCTGTGTCCAACCATCTGTTCCTCACTCTTGGAGAAGAACAGGATACAAATTGGCAAAATCCCTGACCATGGATGTTCAGAAAGACAGACTGATGATTGGTTCCACACCTTGGTTCTACACCAAGCTTGTGCTGGTCTTCTTTGCCTTGGGACAGATGGGGAATGGCAGTTTCCCTGCCTCTCATGGCTCTATAGTTCCTAAAGCCATCCACTAAGTTTACAGAAGAACTTCTTTCTTTTGATAGAAGTCTCCCTTTGGGGGCTTGGGATGTAGTTCAGTTGGTTAAAAAAATAGTTTGCACAAATCCCTGGGTTCAATCCAAACATCAAAGAGGCAGTGAACGAGCCATAAGCCACCATCTTCTATAACTAGTTCTTGGAAATGGGATCACAACACTTTGATCATTACTGTCCTTATCAGAAGCAAGTCACCCAGCCTAGACCAGGAGTGCAGAGGAGCACAGATCTCCAAAGACAGTAAACATCAGCACATACCCTGAAGTCACAGCCCATCCTGGGGCTTCTTGCACTGGACTTCACCTCATCCTTATACATCCTTCAGCATCCTCAGCTGAGTTTCTCCAGATGAAGAATCAGCTGAGCTCCTGCCTTCATTGTTTTGAAGATAAAGGTGGTTTTCTAACATCTCATCCCTTACAACTATGGTTATCACTTCTTTAATCTTAATGGGGGCAAGGGAGAACACATGTATAGACATTGCATGCCATAGCATGTGTGTACAGATCAGAGGATAGCTTCAGATACTGCCTAGTTTCAGACAGAACCTCTTCATGTTTGCTGCTGCAGAAGGCCTCAGAAGGCCTCCCTGCCAGTTTCCATTGTCTCTGCCTCCCATCTCACCATCAAGAATGCCAGGATAACAAATACGCTGCCGTAGGCCTGTCTTTTCAGAGGTTCTGGGGCTCTAACTCAGGTCCTCATACTCATACAGCAGGCACGTTAACTCTAGCCCTGCCATCACTTCTTTCATGGTATCCACCTCCACCTGTCATGAAACCAGCAAGAATCACTCTGACTAGACACCCTCGTGGACGGCTCACACTACTGGCCCACCATGAAACCTATTCTTAATGGGATACATTACCTCCCTTTATGCTGAGGTTTCCCCCATACTATGGCCACATTAACCTCCATCAGATAATTAAGGGCTTGGCTTGCCATGAGAAACCTCAAATGTCACCTTTCTGCCACCCAATACATCTTTAAATGACACAGACTCTAATGAGACATTCAAATATAGAAAACTGAATGACTCCTTGCTTTCATGTGACATTTATTCAGCCAGAATGATTGGACTCCACCACGACATTACTTCCAATTTCTACCTGACCTTGGGTGGTGGAGGGTAATCTTTAAGGAAAACTATCCATTTAATCTCCCTTGCTTTATTAGCATTTAATTGCTCTGACAAATTTTCAGATGTACAAAGGATGTTAAGATTATAATTCAATTTTCCTTTCAAACAGCCCAGTAGCCAAGAGCAGTGGGGCCATCTCTGGCACAGCTGAGTTCTGTTAAGGGTGGCATCCTGGGCCTGGTACTGCCTTCTGAGTACACAGAGTAAGGAAACCACATCGGTACCATCAGGGCCTCCTCCACGTGACACCCCCTCCTTCTCAGTGGACTGAACTTGGCTATTCAGTTCCAAGTCATGAGCTACATGAAGATCCATATGATGTTCTATAGGACCAGGAAAAGGACAATTTGTGCTTGGGATGCCAGGGAGCATCTTCTAGCTTGAGAAATATCTGGGCCCAGAGATGCCATATGCAAATTTATGAATATTTTCAATTGCAGAAAAACAATAGATGGAATAAGCCAGTGACATCATGTGTTGGCCCATCCTGCTGTGTTGGTGTGGCTAGAACTACATATGGCTATGTTACTTGTCCTACTCCTAGCTCGGGCAGAGGCAGCATCTGTACCCACACTTGCTCCTGTTGTTTCCTGTACACCTGGTGGCAGGTCCTTGTCTCAGGTAGCCCTGTCCTGTCAGGGCAGCATAGCTCAGTAGTATGAGAATAGGTCCCGCTCCTGGTACCAATTTCTGCCCTAGTTTGCCTTCTGTTGCTCTGATAAACACCACCACCAAAAGCAACTTGGGAAAAAAAGGGCTGATTTGACTTATGCACCCCAATCACAGCCCATTATTGAGGAAAGTCAGGGCTGGAACTTGAGCATGAACAGAAGCAGGGTTTATAGAGGGATGCTGGTGAGTGACCTGATTTCAATGTCTTGTTCAGCTTACTTCTTACAGCCCAAGACCACCTGCCCAGGGGTGACCCTACCTACAGCGGGCTGAGCCTTCCCACATCAATTGTCAATCAAGAAAATGTCCCACAGAGGTGCCCACAGGATGATATGATAGAGGCAGTTCCTCAACTGAGTTTTCCTCTTCCCAGATGATTTTTTTGTATGGAGTTGAGAAAAACTAACCAGTACAGACACCATCACCTGCTCTCACTCTTTAAAAAAAAAAAAAAAAAAAAAAAGTACATTTGCCCATTGAGTTAGTCTCTCAGTTTCCTAGAAATACCTCATGGCAGTGTCTCTTGCTTGTCCTGAACTCATCAATCAATGAGAAATTTTTTCTAAGGGTCACCAGCCCTAGGAGAGAGCATCTCCAATGAATGAGAAAATTCCCCAGTGGGGGTCTCAGAGACTTGGGTTTTGGAACTGACTTTATTACTAACTGGCTGTGCACCTGTGGAAGACACTCTCCCCTTCCCTTAGGACTGTCACTAGACCATGGTTGTGATCAGACACTGGATTTGACCTCGTGACCTGTCTCCCTGGACAAAGTTCTTGGGACCATTGGAACCCTATAGCTGAGGCTGAAGCAACTGGACTCTAGTTTTGGTGACTTGAGCTTGGACCTGAGAAACCCTGGCCTGTCTTCTGGCTGTGTGAAATGAACACACGGGAATGTGGGGTTCATGGAGCCCCTCACGTGGTCATTCTGAGGTCTCTGCAGGATAAATGGTGTCACTGTGCCAGGAGAAGGAGACATTGCCTATAACCACAACATGATAATCCAAATACAAGACAAACACTGTCACCTCATCAAGTCAGTTCTCTTATTTATCCATACTGATTTGATGCCTACTTTAGTTTTACCAAGATATGCTAAAATCACCCATAGATGCATAGATGTTTAGTTTAGTTTAGTTTAGTTTAGTTTAGTTTAGTTTAGTTTAGTTTAGTTTAGTTTTGTAACAGGGTCAAAGTCTGAAGATCAGACTGGTCTTGAATTCACTGTGTACATAGCCCAGGCTGGTCTTGAACTTAACAATCTTCCTGCCTCAGCCTCCCAAGGGCTGGGATTATAGGCATGTGTCTGTCTATTCATAGCTTCTAATTTTTTTCATTTAGCATCCTTTTATTAATATTTCTCACTTTCACTAACCTTTCAAAAATCTTTTCCCCAAACCTTTCTCCCACTTTCCTATTCAGCCCCAACAAGAGAATAAGTAGTTGTAACATTCACCCCATTCTCTGCACTCACATAAATTCACATAGCACATGTGTGGTGGCAAGTGGCCTTAAGTCTGCATCTACCTGTCTACAAATACTGCTAGAACTTAGGGGGACATATGACCATACAATACACAGATTTCTTTTCTTTTCTGCTGAATCAAGTGTTCTGTTCCTTCCTTTAGTATGCAATATGACCTTCTGCAGATGACATCCCCGATTTGGGTGGCTCCACCACACTGGCACGAGGAGAAACACATTCACACTTTGACTCCTATGTATTCTTATCTCAACTCTTTGCAATTTTGTGTTTTTTCATCATGCACGTAAGATAATACATACAAGTAAATATCTGTATTTTAGAGGTGTGCACTCTTACTAAATAACAATCAAAAATGCTAGCTTGAGACCACTAATCTGCAGAATTTGGGGAACACTTTCATCACCTGCCTCCTCTGTCTGGGTGCATATCTAGGCTGATTCTTCATGTTGGAACAAGGTTCATTATAACTGAGGGCACAGCCAGCCTCACTGCACAGGGGTGTTTAAATGCTGGAGTCCCCAAAGTAAACTGTGGATTCAAAGGGCATGTGCTATTTTCAAATTAATCAATATGTGGTCTGTTCTCTGAAATGTCTGTAATAATTCATATTTCTGCTATCAGTAGAGATATGGATTCCATTGGCATTCATAGCCCCACACAGACCTCACGGCTCTTACTCTTTTAACCTTGGCCTGTCCGGTGGGAGGGTGATGAAGCGGATCCTATTTGAGAGAATTTTTAAAAGCATCCTCATATGTGATGGGTACTGGACAAGATGACTTTCAAAACCCTTCCAGCTCTCCTGTACATGATTTCACCACCTGCTCTCGGGGTCACTTGTTAGCAGTGTGTATTCACTCTCCCTTCTACCAGCTGTTGTGAGTCCCAGTGACATCTTGGGGGAAATTGACAGGAACTAACAAACCAGAGACTAGAATAAAAATGGAATCTGGTCCAGAAGATGGTTTGGCCAATATTATTCAGCTTGGAAAAACCACTAAGGCCAAATCCATGATTTCACTCAGAACAAATAATAAAAAGCAGGGCATCATATTTCTAGTGCAAGTGCATTCATAGGAAATATTTTAAGATCAATGGCTGCAAAAGACGTGGTTTTCCTCAGAGATTCACTTTTCAAATGGTTCTGTATTGAAAGTGCTATCTTAATAAATATTCATGGAGAGAGTGGTTGATGTGTTTTTACCATTTATAGCTCATACTTCAAAGGTCCGAGCAGGGAAAAGACACATGATACACTTCTTGGCCTCTTAGGAGAAGTGCTAAAAGACAGGTGATGTGCCTTGGTCTCCTCTGGCTGTAAGCTCCTGGCAGGCAGCTGTGCTCTCCAGTTCCACTCTCTTGTAGCACATCCTGCAGCCTGTCGTGCCCTGCTCAGAGCATAGCTGAGGGAGAATGAGGACGCAGGGGATTAGAAGGCATGTGTGAGAAGTCTTGGTAATAGCTGCCATTTAGCAAGGATTTGCAGTTGCCCAGCATCCAGATGGAAACTTCCTATGTCTTCCTTCACTGAGTCCTTCCTGTAGCTCTGTGAACTCTCTCTTTTGACAGATGAGGAAATCAGGCTTCAAGAAGGTGAAGCTAATTTGTCCCCAGTGTTACACAAAGAGTTAGACAGCAGGAAAATGACTGAAACTTGGGCCTATGTGGCTATCACTTCCTCTATGATTCACCGCATGTGCCTCAGTTTCCCAGCTGTCATTTTCCACTCAGAGTCACACCTCTCCCAGCTCCTGCCACCAGAGTTGGAGAGATAGGTAAGCTCAGGTTGGCTACCTGCTCTGGACATGAGAGTCCCACAGCCCCTGTCATGCTATCCTTCTTGACCCTTGGCTGACAGCAACCTATCTAGTTGAAGAACTGAAAAGCTAGCCTCTTCATCCTGCAACTATGTCTCAGTATTGAGTAAATGTATTTATTTTTTATAATGACAGGTTTCATCATTGGCAGTGACCAGAATCCCTTGCTTCAGATGTTAGAACCACATCCATGGCCTGTAGAATAAAACACAGATGCCCACTTGGCTTGGCCCAGGAGACCTGTAACATACCCACATAAGCCTCCTATTCATGACTGTAATTTCCCATGTATGCTTCAGTCAAACTAGTCAGTTTAGATGCCAACTCTCCCATCTGCTTAGAATGTCTTTTTTCCCCTTTTGGACCATTCAAGTCTTAAGCATTGTTCACAGCCTGAACTGAATGGACCTGCCTCCCTTGGGAGCCTCTTCTCTCTCAGGCAGAATTGAAGGGTGTCCTCTGTGGCATGCCCACAATCTCATTTCCATCATTCTGCCTCTAGCTCCATATCTGCCTTGGCAACTAGACTGTGAATTCCTCATGGGCAGGACCCATGCCGTTCACCCCCATTGTCACTCAGTAATAGTGACAACATTAACGGCAACAATAACAGATGGCATTTATGGAGAGTTAGGATGTGATTGTCCATGGTCCTCAGCACAATCCCTTGAGGCAAATGTCATATTGACTTTGATTTAACTGGCAAGGAATGGAGTCCCCCATGGTCCCTTTGCAAATGGCAGCTCTCATAGTAACCACTGGCTTCATTTGGTGCTATTAACTGTTTGATAAATAAGGCACGTGTTAACACTAAAGTAATAAGACAGAAGTCATCAGCTGGAGAAGCTGTCTATCCTACTCACTATCATAAGACATTTTCTAGATTCCAAGCCATGAAAGTGAGCCTTCTCTTTGATTAGTAGTGAGCCTTCTCTTTGATTAGTAGTGAGCCTTCTCTTTGATTAGTAGTGAGCTTTCTCTTTGATTAGTAGTGAGCCTTCTCTTTGATTAGTAGTGAGCTTTCTCTTTGATTAGTAGTGAGCCTTCTCTTTGATTAGTAGTGAGCCTTCTCTTTGATTAATAGTAATTAGCAGTTCCGTGGAGTTACCGGATATAACAGCCACACCAGTGAGTGTCACTTTAAAAGTACCCCAAGGGATGTGGAGAGGGGTATTTCACCCTTTGGGGCCTAGAAAACACTCTGACTATCCTCGGGAGGATGGACGATAGAGCTGTGGCAGCTCCAGCAGAGGTGGGTTACCTGGGCTCCTTCATGTTATGTTACACTATCCTCCAGGGCAAACTTTGCCCAAGACTGCTACATGATGTCATAGGATAGTACAGTCAGGAAGCCAATAGGATGCAGAGAACAAGAGAAAGGGAGGGTGGTGAGCAGGCCTCCCTCTGAAGTAGGCACCATGGGCACTGGTGGAAGCAAGGGCATTGATGCCAGAGTCAGGGAGAGAAAACCATAACAACAATCTGTAAAACTGTAAGTCCCACAGAAAACTATGGCAGACACACTTAGATCAGGAAGCAGACACAGGACCTGAGGCTCATCCAGAGGCAACACAAGAGCCAGGCATCTGATATTCAGAGGAAGGCCTCAGGAGTGTCCCCTATATGCCCTCTGCCCCACTTGCTCTTCACAAAAGAATTCTGGTGACATAGTAAGAAAGAAACCCTGAGACTGAAAAACAACATAAACACACACACACACACACACACACACACACACACACACTCCTCCACATACACACTCATATAGGCATACAAACACCTTTAGTCTCACATACAAACTCACAAGTTCACACATATACATGTTCATATATAAATACAGATATATTCATATACACTAGAGTGTGGACATGTGCACACATATAGAGAGATACATACACACAATTTCTGCCTCACTCAGACATGTACTTACATACATACATTTACACATAAGATACCTCCACACACACACACACACACACACACACACACACACACACATATTTGTGGGTGCTTGCACACATACCCTTACACACAGAGGAGGGGATCTAAGCACATTAAAGCATAATTAATAGATACCATTTCTAGAATGAAATCAGCATGTTCCCAAGGCCAATGAGCCCCTCTAAGGATCTGCCAATCAGCAACTCCATCCCTTTCCCCCATAGTTTTCTGGCCTTGTAATGATAGGAAAGTGTATCTGGAATCCAGTCACATACACACACACACACACACACACACACACACACACACACACACACACACACACATACACACTTCATATGGAGAATCTAATTTTCATTAGGAATTTAGAAACCATTTCTTGAAGTGTTTTTGGAAACACATGAAAGCATCTTCTTGCTGTTGTTGTTTTTCTGAACATGAGAGGCTGCTAACTAGCTCCCAGGGTGCTCAACAATCAGGTTTTCCTTCCAGAGGAGCCAAGAGGCAGTAGCACTGGGTCTGAAGTCTCTGCCAGAATCCCAAGAGATAGGATTTGAGAAGTCTCAGCCAGTCCAGCGGGGTGCAGGTAGCCTTTATGCTTCCTTCATTCGTTCACTTGCCACCTTCGGTCCTTCAGTCAGACAGTTAACATTTATTATCCCTGCCTTTGGCTTGGCCTGTGGTTCCAGATCTTCTGAAAGGACTTCCAGAGGCCTAGGGATTATCATGAAAGAGGAGTGTTTGTGGCTTCTGGCTGTTTGCTCATTCAAATGACAGCCAGGGAATAAGAGCTGTCAGGTGTGCAGCTCCTCTGGCTTGAGAACAATGTGGGTGAGTGCTGGGCCCGGCCCAGGTACCAGGCTCTGATTCAGGATAATGGGAACCACCTGTTCAAATGCCCTTGCTGAACCCCAGACTTTCCGTCTTTGAAAGTCTTTGATGATGGAAGCGAGGCTGAATGATTATGTAAGTGTGCTTCTTGCGATGCGTTTATGGGTATATTCTGAAGGAAGCAAACATATGCCTATTAAGCATGGGGAGAATTATCAGTGAATGTTTTTAAATGACCAATAAAAATGAAATTATCATTGCTCATTGTTTTTATGGATCATAATGTCTTTTTTTCTTATGGAAATATCTAACAAACTCCCTTCCTAGACGAGGCCGCTAATTATGTAGTTAGCACACAGTAATCCATGCAAGTGGGTTCTCGCCTGTCATAATTTATCTTCATAAATGTAATTGGTCCAATGAAAGAGACCACAAAATAATTCTGCAAAGAGTTGGATTCAACGAACATGGATTCTCCCTTCTCTTTTCCAAAAGTACAAGCTTGGAATAGGGTTTTTCCCCCACTGACCCTCTACCCCATTTTGTTGGCCAAGTATTTATTGGTTCATTAAAAACCTGTTCAATTTGAATCACTGGCTAAATTTTGGGGTTAAATCAAAATTTGAAACAAATCCCAACTGTATGACCTGGAAATCCATTGAGCAAGAGAGCAGGTAAGGATCAGGCAGAGGTGACTGTGGCTGACAGAAGTAACCGGTGCTCCAGAAGAGGCAGAGATGAGTGACAAGCTCAGAGGAGGGAGTTGCTTCCCGGTGGGAAATCAAAGATAATTCTTATACAAAGTAGCGTTGAGCTGAAGCTTGAATGATGAAAACAATGGGCTAGTAGGAAGGGAGGCGGCCTTTTTAAGAGACAGGCTCATTCAGACTAAGATGGGAGTGACTTCAGTGTGAGGCAGGCAGGCGAAGGGTGGTGAGAGACCGAGAGGATGGACAGGTCTGAAGTCCTGAGCAGGATGCAGAAAGCATAGCTGAAATTTGCAGCTCAAGGTCATACTTTCCTTCCTCTCGACACAGGGAATGAAGAGGTGTGGAAGCATTAGTACAGTACACCAGCTTGCCAGCCCCTGGCTGGGTCCTTGTGAGAGGCCTAGATGAATCAGGCACAAAGCCACCCAGACAGTCCAAAGGAACAGAGATGGCACTGAAGCCAATGCTGACTTGAACTTGTGTCAGTACTGTATAATTAAAGTTGGGGGCGGGGTGTCACTGTTTCCATGTGGCAGTCGGTCCACTATATCCCATCCCATATCAGGCAATGTTGGCATGGAGCCCTGGTTGTTTCCAAGGCAAAGCCGTGTGGACCACTGACTGCCAAGTGCATCTTTTCTTTCATTCAGTCACCAACATTTTCCTTCATGAAAATTTGAATGAGCCTAGAAATCACACTGAAAAGAAATGTGCAGGGAGATAGGAAGGAAACACAGGTGCGGACCGGGAGGTAAGATCCAAGATCACAGGGGTATTTCAGAAAGAGACTGGCTGACAGTGTCACAGATTACAGACAATTAGAACCAAAGCGTGGTGAGTGTCCACAAAGAAAATCTTGGTTGGATGGCATGATCTGGGGCTGGGGCAGGAGTATTAGCATGAGGAGTGAGCTGGCCTCAGGTCCATGGAGTCTCAGAGCAGGAGTGGGTATCTCATCAGAGCCCAAAATTCATACCTCTGCTCTCACTCCCATCAACAAATCTAGTAACTCAGGAAACTGTGTCTCTGAATTTTCTGAATGAGTACCTCCTGTGCTTCTGTGGCAGTTTTCCATTGAGGGATCTTTGTGATGGTTTAGGCTGGATCTACTGGAGGGAAGTCTTACGCTTTCATGATATTAAGACCCCCTAACTCAGTAACCTGTAACCTAGATGGAGCTTCCTCACTTCCCTCTCTCCTTACCCTTAGCACCTCTTTATTCTCTCTGCCATCTCACTTTTCTACATCCTACTCTTTATCTGTAGGGGTTCCTTTGTGGTAGATTCCAACTCGTGTGTGTGTGTGTGTGTGTGTGTGTGTGTAAGCCAGTGTTTGGTGTCTTCCTTAATCAGTCTCCACTATATTGTTTGAGACAAGGTCTCTCACTGAATCAAGTTCATAGTTTTTGCTAGACTTGAGACCAGCAAGTCTCAGAGATCCTCCAGTCCCCTTCCAGGATTACAAATACATGGTGTCCCACTGGCTCTAGGGAGATCAGATTCAGGGCTTCATGTTTGGGTGACAAGAACTCTGTGAGTGAGCCATCTCCCCAGCCTCTTCTCTGCCTTGTGGGGTTTTACTCGTAGCCTTGGTCTACAGCCTAGCAAATCTCAGAGTAGTCTTTTTTGACTTGACTTTCCCACAGTCTGCACAGCCTGTTTATACTAACAAGAAGCTGCCAACTACAATTCAATCAGAGGTGTGAACTGCCTGGATGCAGCTGAGCTCTCTTGTACCATGCTCTAATGATCCACTAGAAATCATCTGCCAGTGAGGAGCTGCCACTTATACTTGACCCCAGAAGAAACTTACAGAATAGGCATGAACCTGCCTTGAACCCTGGAACCAAGGCAGCCAAGCAATAAACATGAGGCAGATACACCTAATCAAGCCCAGCTATACTAGGCAACATTTCTGTCAACCTGTAGACCCACTATTCTTACAGAATACACTTGTTTTATTTATACCAATAACATTTTGGGGGGAGTTTGGGAGATGTTTGTTATGCAGCATTACCAACACTTCTAACCAATACAACTTGTCTACTCCAGGTGCTTCAACCCTCAATCTTTCCCATCCAAATGCCGACTCAGACTGATAGATAACCATAGACAGCAACCACAAACAAGGAATACTTTCCCTTCAGGGTTTTAAAATATTTATTACTGAAAACCTTCCAGTCTTCCTTCCTTCATTTATTCATACATCTGGTGAAGATCACTTGTCCAAAGACTTAGCAAAGGCACCAGGACACGTTAGGTATGGCTATAAGCTGGGATGAGGCATATTCTTTCCCTTTAAATGAGAGCAAAAGATGTATACACAAGTAATCACATCCCAAGACTCCTTCCATAGTTCTTATTCCCAAAGCAAACCAAGTATAGATGAGACAATCATTCTTGCAACTGCCCTTGTTTATAGTCAAAAGCAATTATAGGTATATATGTTTAAAAATCTATAGTAATTACAAGCTTGCCTTTTTCTCTTTCGCAGATCATATGAGCCAGCAAAGAAGTAAATTGAAAGACAGTTTTACCAAATGTTGACATCAAACACATTTTCCTGTAATAAAAGTGTGCTTTGGGCACCATCCTGGAAGGTGTGAGTGAAACACACTTGTAATTGTGTAGAACTGACTCAGGAATCACTCAGCCTTTCATGTGGTGATATATTGTATACCCTAATAAACTTGCCTAAGGATCAGAGGACAGAACCAGCCACTAGATTAGACATATAGGTCAGGCAGTGATGGCACACACCTTTAATCCTATCACTCAGGGGGCAGAGATATGTCTGGATTTCTGTGAGTTCAAGGCCACACTGGGCTACATGAGATTGATTCAGCCAAGGAGAGAAACAGAGCCAGGCAGTGGTGGCACACACCTTTAATCCCAGCATGTGAGATCTCATGCCTTTACTTGGAAAGCACCATGACTTTAATCCCAGGAAGTCATACAGCAGGGCATAGAAAGGTATATAAGGCATGAGGAAACATGAACTCACTCTCTTTAGGCTGAGGATTTCGTAGAGGTAAGAACTAGTGGCTGACTGTTGTGCTTCTCTGATCTTTCAGCTTTCACCCTGATACCTGGCTCTGGGTTTTTTATTAAAAGACCATCTAAGATTCAAACAACCCTTTCATCATCTACATCAATCATACCAGTGATGGAACCCAGTGAAACACATTTACAACTTGCCAAAGACTCTCCCTGAAACAGTACAGACCTTGTGGAGTTTGGTTGAAACAGTGCAGTTCTTGTGGAGTCTGGTTGTGCTCAACTCAGCATAGCCAGTCTGGCAGTCAACAAAAATGAGTCTAAGACACTCAAGTCCCAGATGCCTTGGGCCAAGAGGGATATTATACCAGGACAGAGGTCTTTCTGACCTCTGTTCTGTATTGAGATGGGGCAGACAGGTATAGATTTTCATTAGAGTGTCAAGAAAGCATTCAATCATCCTGCTGACCAAGACATCCAGTGACGCAAATGCCGGAAGATGAACAAAATGATAAAAACACAGTCCTGCCCTCAGGCTTCTTATAGACCCATGAGGTTCACAGATAAGCATACTCTATCCCCAGCTACTATAATTAATGGCTATATAAACTTTTTTTAAAAAATAACCTATACCTATGTGTCCCACTAGTTCCTCGTTCATAAAAGTACAATAGCTGAAAGTATAGCATAGGCTTGGTGTAAGAAACAAAGAAGTTAATTGATGCTATGCAGACATAGCCAGTTGCTACCCAACACCCATGGATTCCACTGGGGTGGTAATACACCTTGGGAAAATGTTCTTTCCATTCTCCTTTGCTGCAATGAGCAGCCATGTGTCTCTATCTCAGTTCTGTCCAATAAGAGGCAGATGGGACTCTTAGTGAGGGAATTACCCTTTGAATGGAGGACAAGGCTTCATGAGATACTTCTGTCTTTTACCCAGAAATACATGTATGGAGGAGCTGGCCACTGTGTGATGGTGAGGACAAAGCCATATGCCTTGGATGACAAAACAGGTAGGTGGAAGGAATTTGACTTCCCAGCAGCATCCTCGGACACCTGCACAAACTCTATTTGACTTCCACGGTCTCCAGGGTCACAGGATAGTCCTGGCTTAGGCCTCTCTGTGCTGGAATGGTGGGAAGGAGACCAACAGATGATAACATGATTGAAGATGACTAAAGAATATTAACTCCACATATGGAATCTTATAATGAAACCTATTATTTTGTACAATTAATAAATTCTAATAAAATGGGTGTAGGGAGCCTGAACATCTTCCCCAGAACTAAATCCCTAGCCTTGGTGCTTTCTACAGCCACCAAACTTCCATCTTCCTTCACACCCAGTGGAATGCTTGGAACTCATAATCACAGATTAATGGTAAGCAGGGGAGATGCAAAGCTGTTTCCATACTGGACCCATTCGGTCCCTTTCCCTCAGGGCCTCAGTGTCCCAGCCTGCATTAGGACAGAGGATTTAGAGCCATTATATCTCTTAGTATTCCTGTTGCAGTTAAATTCTGAGGCTTCAGACCCAGGCACCCCCACCCTATCCAGCCCAGCGTGGCCCCCACCCTGCCCAAGCCAGCACAGGCCTCCTGGAGAGAAGCAGCCTGTCATTCAGAGAACTCTCTTTTTCCAAATCTAATATCCCCTCATCTCCCATTATGAGTTCAGTTATGGGAGCCTTCATAGCAGGTGTCATTAAATAGACATTAAGACCCAACAGGGCATGTTTTACGGGACCATTACCATATGCCTGATGTTTGCTGTGACAAATGGAGATCCAGCCAACCACACCATGTGATAATGGGCCGGGAAACACCCCCTGGGGTGAGTTAATGTGATTAGAAGATGAAGCTCTCTTTGTTTAATACCATCCCCTGGAAGGGGATGGCTTCCTCTCTGCTGATGCACCTTCAAGTCAGCCTTCACCCTCCTCTTCCTGGGGGCCAACAGTTTCTATGGACAAGTGAGAGAGAGACCATTGAGCTAGCATGGCCAGACTGAACACCACATCACATGTGTCCAGAAGCACAGACTGATCTTCTGCTGAGGTTTGAATTGTGATTATAGGACCAAGGGCTATGCTGCCTCCATTTCCCCCATGATGATTGCACTTTGAAAGCCAGACGCAGAATAGCAAAACTGAGAGAATCCCCTTTGTCCAGGCTCTCCACTGTTAATAACACCTTGCTCAGTCTGGGTACATTTATGGGAATTGAGACATTAATACTGTTACAATATGACAAGTGAATCTTTTATTTGGATCCCCTATTCATGCCCTCTGCTCTGTGATCAAATTCAGGATATGACCATTATTGTATTTGGAGTGGATCATTGTGCATCCAGACTACTCAAAATCAAATTCATAGCATATTGAGTCTGCAATATCTTCTTAGTGGAGGTTTTGTATTACCCACCAAGGCCTCCTACAATTAACCTTGACCCAAGAAGAGATTTCCCCTGGGTTCCCAAGCTGAGGGCCCTTCTTGATTTTCAGATTTCTCAGTGTCATTATTAATAATTATTACTTTTACTACTAGTATCCTTTGTCTGGTGTGCCAAACCACAAAAAGAGAGTACCTATCCCTAATGACTCCAAAGGTTCCAAATGAAATCAGGGCATGTTTGATGACTGTCCGCAGATAAAATACGAAGTGTACGGTCAATGAGGGTGGGCGCTAGTGTGTGTAATGTAATTTAGAAGAACCTTTTTGCCAAAGCAGAAGGGGGTGCTGAGAGATTTACATCGACAGGACAAAAGTTCCCGAAAGCTGCGGTTCTCCCACAGCCTGAAATGATGTCATTTGCTGTTGGCAGCCACCGTCTAGGAGTTGGAAAAAGAAAGACCACACTTGCAGATTGTCACTTCATTTAGTCCTTGGTGGCTTCTGTCCAAAGTGCTGAAGTGAAAACCCTCTGAGGAGGCAACCTTTAAGACAATTCAGCTCCTCCCTACCCTGCCTTTCTGCTTTGATTCTTCCAGCTACCAGAGCCCTAAGGGAGGCAGCGATGGCAGGGCTAGGTCTAGAGTGAGGTTCCAGTTTTGAGCAGTGCAGTCTGTGGGGTGGTGGGCCACCACCTGCCTCTCTCTGTGAGGTTCTTTTCTTTCTAGCAGGAGGGTATTACTTACTCCTGGGGATGATAGTAGTCTTGCTTTTTTGTTTGCTTGGTTCCTTTAACCTCACTCATGGTGGTGGTGGTGGTGGTGCTGGTGGTGGTGGTGGTGGTGGTGCTGGTGCTGGTGGTGGTGATGCTGATGCTGGTGCTGGTGGTGCTGGTGGTGGTGGTGGTGGTGGTGCTGGTGCTGGTGGTGGTGGTGGTGCTGGTGGTGGTGGTGGTGGTGCTGGTGGTGGTGGTGGTGGTGGTGGTGGTGCTGGTGGTGGTGGTGGTGCTGCTGGTGGTGGTGGTGGTGCTGGTGCTGGTGCTGGTGGTGGTGGTGCTGGTTTGAATGAAAATGGCCCCCTATAGGCTCATATATTTGAATGCATGGTCCCCAGTAGGTGGAACTGTTTGAAAAGGTGTGGCCATTATGAGGTGTGGCCTTATGGGAGGAAGTGTGTCCCCGGAGGTGGCCTTTGGGGGTTTCTAAAGTCCACACCATTCCCAATTAGCTCTCTCTACTTCATGCTGATGGATCAAGATGTATATCCTCAGCTATGGCTCTAGCACCATGCCCACCTGCCTGCCTGCCTGCCTGCCTGCCTGCTACCAAGCTCCCTACCATGGAGTAGCCATGGTCTCTAACAATCTGGAACTATAAGACCCCAATAAATGCTTTCTTCTGTGAGTCACATTGGTTAGGATGTCTTATCACAGCCATAGAAAAGCAACTAAAACACTCCCCCAAGGCTGCCTGGGTCTCTATCCTCTCAATTGGCCTCATGGTCCCAGGTTCTAGGTTTGCCTCTTATTGAAAAGAGGAAGTAATAGTAAGCCTCTATTTGGCCAGCAGCTGATACATAGGGAGTATGTCTCAAAGAATCAAGTGCTTGGACAAGAATGCTGCAGAGCCAGGGTCCTGGAAGTTGCCTGTAACACCTTCACACAAACAACAGTATCAGCAAATGCAGGTACTACTGCCATTGAAGTATTTATTTCAGGGCTGCATGAATTATGTAGTCTCAGGATAATACCTGAGGGAGGTATTTATTATTCCTATTTCACAAAAGAAACATCTAAGAGAGGTAGGATAATCAACCTAAAGCCAAGTCATCAAAGCTGCTCCACACGATTGCACGGGGAAGCCCCATCTGAGTGAACAGTATAGGCATTGGAGACAAATACTAATGACAGCATATGACAGGTATGGAGTTTCCATACCTCCTAGGCTTTTCTTAGAGTAGCCAATCCTTCCGAAACCCACCTGGACCATAGCCATGTTTCCTGTAGAAACATAGGAATGACTGCTCTTCTGTGCACACAGAAGTGTGGGGCACCAGGTCCTGACCATATGTGTCCTCTGTGGTTCCGTCCATAGTTACCCTGGATCTCTGGCTTTATTCTCATCCCCAGTCCCTACTTAATGACCGAATCACCTAGAATAAGTCCCAAGAGGTACTTTTCTGGCCTCACTTTCCCTTTTCCTACTCTGAAAACAATATGATGTAGTGTTCCAGGGATGTGAGCATACTGTTGAATAATATGGGTTTTGCATTCAAGACAGCTTGGGGCCAAACTCCATGCCCATCCCCCGTGAGAAGGGGCAGGCCTCTTTCCAGCACTGCATGCTGCACGACCTTCCACCAGCACCAGCCCACTGACAGGACTCTTGCAAGCCCCGCTTTGCTGCCTTCAGCTGACCTAGTTTCCTTCTCAGTCCCTTGAAATAGCCTTATCCCAGTTCGCTCTGTGTTGTCTGACAAATGTGTTTCTTTATTAGGGTGAAGCGGGCCCTTGGAGGTGGGAGAGTGGGTCATGGGCTAGCAAGGCTGACATGGAAATTATTCACGTTTCATTCAATTATTCATTTGTGGAGCCCATCTATAATATCCCCCAGGCTCACTGTTGGCAGACAGACATGTGAAGAGACCTGGGGAGGATGGACCTTGCATCTGCAGCTCTACCTAAGAGATGCATTATACAGGGGCAGAGATGCAGAGCTCTGTCCACCTCCAGGGCCAGTGGTCTTTGGTGAGGATGTGCAGACTGGCTCCAGAAGGCCAGGGTTCACGTCTCCTCTTCCTCTGTTTTCTCCACTGGAAAGCCGGAGGAGAACAGCACGTATCCAGGCTGTTCCTACATCTCAGACTTCAACACAGAAAGCAGGCCAGGAATGACTGGTGTTTGTATTGTGAAACACTCAGGTCAGAAAGCCCCTGACATTGACATCTTCTCTCATGAACTGTTGTTTCTCAGAGTCACAAAAAATCCATTCCCTGAGCACATGTTGCCTGCTGCCCCATAGCAGTCATATCTCATGCTTATAATCTGAGTATGCATTAAAATCCCAAAAGGCCCCAGTTCTGTCTCAAAGGAAGGATAGACTGTGTTCCTTTGGCTCTTCTGGAATTAGGAGTTTTGATACCGCACCATTAACAGCCTGACAGGGCTGGTCATTTTCCGCTCAAATCACCACCACCACCCACGCATGCTGGCCCGGCCTTCATATGGATGCTCAGTGGTGGAATGAAGGAAAAATGACCAATGCTATTTATGTTTTATCAGAGGGGTGTTTTTCTTTTTCTATTCTGACATGAAACTAGTTTTTAAGTGGCCACCTCAACAAGTGTGTAAAGATATAAATGGAAAGATGTTATTCCAGAAGTATCAGACATTGCCTCGAAGCCCATTAGCAGGGAACAGACTATATATACTGTAGTTCCTATCGAATAACTCACTATGTAGATGGCAAGAAAACTGAACTAGAAATAAACTTAGTGATGGGCCGAGGTGCATAAGTACAGGGGATGAGCACAAAGAGCTGTAAAACAGCAAGTGATATAAAATCCCACTTAAAGAAAGCCCATAAACGTGCACATACATCCCTGGTGACGAGGGCCAGCCTACAGCTGCAGATCTAAAAATGCCTTGTCTAAATCCCCATCCACACATTGAGAAACCCCAATCTCCATGGATCACTGTAGGATCCTTGTTGACAAGGTCACAACTGGGTTCTTCTCTGTCCCCTCCTGCCACAGCCCATGCTCCCCAAATGTTCCAAAAGTCAGAACTATCGTACTGTATTCTGTAACTCTGTTGTTCCCATGCCACAACATACCAGTAGGTATAGGGTCAATCCTTTCCTGAATGTTTCCCTGCACACTTCAGTCTGTGTGTGTCAAAGTCAACCCTTTCCTGAGTGTTTCCCTGCACACTTCTAAGTCTGTATGTGTCAAGAATGCTGTGGAAGGCTTGTGAAAGCCTGCTGCAGTCTGTCATAGCATCAAAGCAAGTACTTTGAAGTCCAGTCATTAGGTGCCCCTGTAGAAGTACCCTGGCCACTCTCCCAAGCAAGGCACAGCCTCCTGCTGGGCTGGGGCTTCGCTTTAGTTTTCTTTCTATTTTTAGCTCTATTACTCTCCTTCCTGCTCTTGATTGGTCCTGGGAGCTCCAAGCTCTTCTCTCTTTACGAAGCAGAGCAATGCAGTCCTTCTCCTCTCTCATCCCAGTTCCACATCTAGGCCACCCTTGCATGTATCCAAATCCAACCTGGAGCTCCAGGTCAACTAACAACAGCCGCTTCCTGCACAGAATCTGACCTCTTTAGACAGTGGTTGACAAGTAACAGTGCTATCCACAGACACACATACACACATGAACACGCACACACACACACACACACACACACACACACACACACACGCACACATGAACACTTACACACATACACCATCAGCCTAGAATAATGTCACCCAAATGGTAACAGTGGTTGTTCCTCAGAAATAATGCTTTTGTTTTTTTAATTTGTATTTTCTTGTGTGTGTGTGTGTGTGTGTGTGTGTGTGTGTGTGTGTGTGTGTGTTATTTGTGTTATTTGAACTTTCTAAAATGAGTACAGGCTAGGTTTCTGGTCTGAGCAGAGAAAAGACCATATCCTCTGTGGTGCAGACACCCAGGTCAAGTGCTTACCACAAAGTCCTCACTGCATGCTGTCATTGAGACCCCTGCTCCTGAGCTGACCCATCTCAGCACATCTTCCTGCCCTATCCTGTGGTGCAACAGTAACAGAGTGATAGGCAGCCAACATTCTAGCCAGGCTGGCCTTCCCAGACATTTTTCTCACAGGCATGTGAAGAGTGGCTATAGTGAGACACCCCCACAGAGAGCCAGGGAGTCCAAGGTCTACAGTGACCTCTACCCTTCCTCCATTCATAGGAACTGTTTAGCTGAGCCATGTGTTGAATTGCCAGAGGCAGGGCTCAGCATGCTCTGATATCTGGTGAAAGAAGCCTTGGTCCCAGAGTGAATACCTGAATGCCACCCCAGCAGGGAAAGAGGAGCACTGGAGGCCTGCAGAACACTCCAAGCCCCAAATTGTAGCCTCAACAGACATGTATGGTAGTGCTCTTGTCACAGCATCCTTTCTTGACTTGTCACCACTGATCTTTTGTTAAAATGACAAGAAATGGGAGTTGCTTTTCTTGTCCAGAAAATTATACAAGAACACATGAATCCATGGCCCAGAAGAGCAGGTGCAAGCCCCATGATCAGCACTGAGACTTGGCACTCAAGGGAGGGGGTTTCCAACTCTCCTCTGCTCTGTCCCTCACCTGGCATGGATTTCTACCCAGTGACTTTCTGAGGCCCATATTAAGTCATCTAACAGAAATAGAATATTAGCTATGACCCTCATCTGAGTCTGGCACTGAGTCATCCATTGTGAACACGTAAAGCCAGCTCTCACAGAATGACTCTTGCTCTTTCTCAGATCTCATTTATGGGGAACCCTCAGCACAGTGAGTTCCATGTTGTGTGCTTTTTTACATTCTAGGTCATCAAGCCACAACACAAGGGCTTATAAAGTAAGTGGGGTGGTCCATATCATACAGATGAGGAAACCATATCCCACTGAGATTCACGTAAGCAACTAATTAGAGGCCCCAAAGTCCATTTGTCAGTTATTGTGGCCATAATGTCACATAGCCAAAGATCCACGAGTTCAGGAAATGGCAGCTAACCTTCCATAACTGGCAGATGGGCCCTGTGGTTTCGGTGCCACTGTTGTTGGTCCATTTCTGGAATCTCTTCATTCCTCTGAGATAATGATCATGAACTCATTCCTCAGAGCAGATGAGAGACAGCAAGATTCCATCCAAGACAGGCAACTCCACAAGAGCATTGGCCAGGACCCACATCAATGAGAAGGAAGACAACTCCAACCTCTTCTACTGGGAAGTCTGACAAGGTCACATGGAAAGGGACCAGGTGCTCCATTTGGCTACTAGGAAGAAAATAAGATGAATGGGATATGCCGTACATACCTAGCTAGCTGAGAAGAAACACCAGGCTATAAATTGGTCCTCTGCCACCAAAATGCACTGTCACCTTGCTTCCGTTCTGTTGTCCCCTCCACAGCTGTGCAGATCAAGCTCTAGGCTCATGATCTTGGTGTGGATGGAGAAACCTGCTCACTTGCAGAATCAGAGAGGAAAACACAGCTTGTCACCAAGACCCATTCCTCAGCAAAGCCTGCTTCCTGCCCACCAAAAACAGGAGGCTGTTCACTTATGCCCAGCTTCTGGGAGAACCCGATGCCCCACATCTGGGACAGGGTGCTTTCACAATATGGTGGTAATATTCCCCACAGTATTTCTTTCAGGGTACCCCAAGTTCTCATCTGTGAACTCCAACTCCTGGTACCTTAGTAAGGACATTACTGCCAATATCTATCTACTTTCCATATCTGGGATTCAAAGCCTCTGAACTGACACACCAGCTGTAGGGAATGGCCATTGCCTGAGTATGGGATTCAAGGTTCTGAGTTCCTATCTCATGCTTTTGCCCCTCCCCAGACCTCTATTTCTCTGTTTATAAAATGGGCCTTGGCCATCATATCCATCCAAGAGCCTTCCTAGCCAGAAAGTTCCCAATCCCGGGATGCTGACCTGCCACTGATGGTTCTAGACTCTCTTCTGCCTATGATCATACTCCAAGTTCATTGATCCAAAACACTCACTGTCCAGAGTACTCAGTCTCCTGTCTGTTGGGGAGGTGGAGCAATTAGGAGGAGTGTGGCGGAGGGCCGAGTTAGCCCAGAGCTCAGGTTCCAGGGCTTTCCCAATATCCCTATGTTAATCTTGGGTTGGAAAGTCTCCCATGGATCTAATGTGTGTGCATGAGCATGGAAGGCCTAAAAGAGATGAAATGGTTTGGCTCGTTGCATTCCCAACAGGAACCACAGACCAACAGTCACAGCAACAGCCTGGAGTACACTGTGAACACAGGTCCTCAAGCCCCTGGAGCCCTCAATAAGAATTGCATTGAGCAGGATCTCCAGGCCATTTACGCACACCTTACAGCTTGGGATGCACTAATATTGTAGGCACTGTGGCCATGCTTTCCTATTAGAGACTTTTTCTCTGTATATTTTTTTTTCTGTACACTTCTAGCTGACTTCATTCCCTGCAGCCCACACTAGTGCCTCTTTGCCAGAAGGCTGCCCTAGGGCTGCTGGAGGCCCCTTTGTCTGTGGCACAGAGAGCCTGAGGGGCTAGAAACTTACATCCACTCAGGGGCAGCCCTTTACTCGGGGCTTTCCAGACTTTCACAGTTCACAGAAGTCCCCTTGTCTTAGTCATTTCTCATAGAACTCATTCATAGGCCAAAAGGTTGGACAGATAAACAAACAAAACAAAAACAAAAAGCATCTACTCGGTAGCATGCGTCAAATAGCTTTAACAATATTTATATCCTAACTCTGTAGCCACCACTTGTAATGGTACATAAAAGTGAAGGCAGAAAATAACATGTCAATTTTACCCATAAATGACCACACTTGTGTATTGACAGGATGCGTGCACCTTTTGGCCACTACCTAAACTCTTCCACACTTAGAATCTGACTGAGCACCATTGCCCTCATTCCCTGCTCCAGCTGATTTCCACTAGGTCTGGGTTTTTGATCCCAGCTGCTGCTTCACACCCAGCTTCACAAAGATTTGACGTCATTCGAGGGAATGTAGGACAATCTGATGCTTAAGCGGAACTGTCTTGAGAGTGGGTGTCTGGCAGCTGATGCTGTGTTTTCCTCTAAAAAAAATTCAAATATACAACAGCAGCTTGGGTCATTTGGCACAGGGCTCAGAAAGCACGTTCCAACCTGTAATTGATGTTGCCTGTGTCTCAGGCTCCAGCTTCTGCACCCAGTTCAAACTAGGATGCCTCTGAGCAAGATCTAAGATGTTTGAGGCTGCCATCAGGGCCTCAGTTGTAGGCAGATTAAGATAGAGCTATTGTCCAGCCACCTTCCCATAGGTTTTCCTCCCATCCTGATCTGCATTATTCACCCATTTCTGGATTATTCTAGTAATACTTCCTAATGAATGTCTCATAGGAATCTCTATCTCTGTGACTGTTTGGGGATACCAAGCCTAAGAAAAAGGTGCCTGGAGAGGAAGGCTGGGCTAGTATAAGGTGATGTTCTCTTTAATGGGAGAATGTGTTGCCTCTACCTTGGACAATGATAATGGAGTGAAAACTGGGGGCCAAGTCCATAAAGATACTGAGTAGAGTTACCTGCATTGGCCATCAGCTAGATAAGGAACAGTGAAAGAACTGGGTGTATCAGCCCTGTTTAGTGATGACACAGATGGCCTTGGGAGGAAAGAGCCAGGGTTGGGCAAGTAGTGAGTTCCCACTCCCACATCCCAAGTACCGCCTCTGAAATCCCAATTGTAAAAGAGCAAGTGAGAGTGAAAGTCGAGCAGGCACATTTCTCCACCTACTTTTTAAAAGGTTTTGTTTAAATGTGTGCTTGATGTGCTGTTCCCAGCTTCATTAACCCCCTAATAATTATACTAATTATGCCACGATCTCTGCATCAGGATGTGTTTGGAAGCCCCATTCCCTTTCAGTTTCAAATGGCAGACAGCGTGTTCCCGAGCCAATGTGTTGCTGTTACACCCTGAAATGTTTTAAGCAAACAGAGACAGCACCTGTTGAATGTCATCGTGGAGGGGGTGGCTCAGCTTGAGCAGCCTGTACACGTTCAGAGCAGGGCCACACTCTGCTAAGTCTTAGGTTCTAGGGAAGAGCAGATGGGGATGTGTGTAGGGCTGCCATGCTCCCAGGGCCCATAGGGGTGGATAGAAGCTGCACTTTGATACTTTCATACCTAGCTGTTCTTCTATTCCTCCCCACAACCAGGAGTTTAGGGAACTGCCAATCCCATTTTACCTTCTCAGTACATGTATGCTTTCATGGTGCTGTCCTGGATTCTTTACTTTCCTGCTGGGTCCATTCATCCCAGAGCTGGTTCTATTACTATGATTTTTTTCTTCTCTTTATACCCCAGGCTCTCACATTTAGAGATATTAAGAAAGAGGTTGCCCTCCTAAGGTCAGCAGATTCTAGCAGACACCCAAAGTTCCTGTGTGTAAACTTACCAAGCTAGATCTGCTAGCCCTCAGCCATCAAATCATCGAAGCCAAAGATCCCCCCAGAGCAGGTCATCCCAGGCCCAAGAATCAGGCAACTTAAGATGTTCCCATGGCCCCCAGCCCACTGGAGTTGGTAGAAGCAGTCAGTCATGAACTATTCCCCCAGCCTACTGGAGTTGGTAGAAGCAGTCAGTCATGAACTATTCCCCCAGCCCCATTGCTTTGCCTGCAAAAAGCTCATGAGTACCACACCCTATTCATTTGCCCTTATACTTTGCCTCCTGGTCTGCCCTGCTGGTCCTGAGTCACGCTCAAGTGTCCCGTGCTCTCATTTCTAGGTGTGATGCTTAATGTTAACTGCATGCCTGTGGGAGATCATCATGATCATATTAATGGGAGGAAACATCTAAATTGTGTGTGGGACCATTCCCTGGGTGGGAGATCCTGGACAGTTAATTTGTTTTTAAAATTTTGGATTATGTGTCTATGTGAGAGGTGGATGTGCATGAGAGTGTAGGTGTCTGAGGATATCAGATCCACTGGAGCTGGAGTTACAGGCATGGTGAGCCTCCTGAAGTGAATTCTGGGACCCAAACTTCAATCCTCTGTAGAGCAGCACTCACGGTTAACAACTGAGCCGTTTCCTGTAGTCTGTTTAAATGAAGAAAGTGGGCTGAGAACTAACAAGCTTGCATTCATCCCTCTCTGTTTCCTAGGTGTGGGTGCAATGCAACCAGCTGCCCCAAGCCCTCACTGCCTTGAATTTCCCATTTTGACAAACTAGATCTTGAACTGTGAGTGAAATAAACCCCCTATCCCTTCAGATTTTCCACAACGGGAAAAGAAACCAAGACACCAGGGGAACCATGGCAACAGCAAACTGTTCTGCTGATGACTCGACCTCCTTAAGTTGTTAATCAACCACATTTACAAATTAAGACCCAGGCACCGAGAACAGCCCCTTTAATTATCTAGAAGGGAAACATCAGGGATAAGACCTCTGTAAAAAGCCTAGTAACCCCAAGAGGAAAGGCAGCAAACAGTGGCTGGAAGAGGGGAGACCCCAGAGGAAAAGCAGAAAGGACATCAGTAGGGACTCTGAACAGAGGCCTCCAGGAATACCTGGGCTGGCACCCCAAGTTCTATCCAAAGCCAGGACTCAGCTGAGGCTGGCTAAGGAGAGGACCATCAGCTTCCTTTCTGAATCTCCACTATGTTCAGACCAAGGCAATTGTCTCTCTCTCTCTCTCTCTCTCTCTCTCTCTCTCTCTCTCTCTCTCTCTCTCTCTCTCGTGTGTGTGTGTGTGTGTGTGTGTGTGTGTGTGTGTGTGTGTTTAAAACAAGCAAGTTTTTTTAAAAGAAATACAGTACTTTATATATAGCTTTCTTGAAATGAAAAATGGGATAAAGTCAGCAAAAGACTATCATACGGTGGGAAGAAGTCGGCAGGGAGTTAATCAAGCAGTGTTGCACAAAGAGAACGTGGGGTATCTCAAAAGCATCACAGAGGAGCACACAGCAGCCTTGGGACCACTGATGGCAGCCCTTTGGAGCAGGAAGAGTTGGGTTATCAGGATCTGAAGCCACATCTCCCCCAAGGCCCTGGCCCCAGGCCATTACCTCATCTAATAAGTTTATAACTGGTGCTGTGTTTCTTCTCTGTACATTGGGTTCTCAGGGAAAAGCTCCAAGGCCCTGGGCCCAGGCTGTTACTGGCTCTGCTGAACATGGTCCTGGTTTTGAGAAAGAGCTGTGTTCCTTCTCCATACATTAGAGCCTCAGGGAAAGCCTCCACTGATCAGGCCCTCAGCAGCTATCAAGACCACTGGTGACCTTGGGAAAGAATGTCTACCAAACAGAACATTCACTTGCAGGTAACCAACAGCTGTCTAACTGGACTTGAAGCCTGCTCAATGGGAGAAAATTTATGCCTGGTATTGTAAACTTAGCCAACTATCCATGGCTGGAGAGGTCATAGAACCCTGAGGAGCACCTACCACTGCTGCATCCCTAAATCAATATAACTTCTAACTATATTCTAAATACTTGTCTTGATACCCATAGATAAACACAGCTCTCACCCATCGTCAAAAGAAACTTCTTTTTTACAGAAGATGGAGACTATTACAGAAAGCCACTACTAGTTAAAATGGAGAGAATAATTGACTATAGGGCAGTCAACCCTTGTGTGTGTGTGTGTGTGTGTGTGTGTGTGTGTGTGTGTGTGTGTGTATGTTTTATATATATGATATCTTTAAAAGATAAAGTTTTCTTTAAAAAAAAAAAAAAAACCTGTCAGGACACTATGATACAAGGATCACCCTGGGAGGGGGAAATAGATGAGATCTCCATGAGCAAACTGGATTTGGGGGGAGGGCAATGGAGGGTAGGGGATGGGGGATGAGAACATAAGGGAATGGGATGGTCGAGCTGGAACAGGGATGGAGTAGGAGAACAATGAAAGAGATACCATGATAGAGGGAGACATCATGGGGAAAGAAACCTGGTAGTAGGGAAGTTCCTAGGAATCCACAAGGATGACCCCAGCTTACACTACTAGCAATAGTGGAGAGAGTGCCTGAACTGGCTTACCCCAGTAATCAGATAGGTGAATACCCTAACTGTCATTATAGAGCCTTTCTCTGGTAACTGACAGAAACAGATAGAGATCCACAGCCACCAGACCGAGCTCCAGGAGTCCAGTCAAAGAGATAGTAGAGGGATTCTACGAGCAAGGGGTATCAAGATCATGACGGGGAAACCTACAGAAACAACCAAACCAAACTAGTGGGAACACATGAAATTTAGACCAACACCTGTAGAGCCTAGGACTAGGCCCTCCGCATAAGTGAGACAGTTGTTTAGCTTGATCTGCTTAAGGGGCCCCCTGGCAGTAGGATCAGGATCCATCCCTGGTTCAGGAGCTGGCTGTTTGGAGCCCACTGCCTATGGTGGGACACGTCAAACAGCCTTGAGGCAGAAGGAGGAGCTTGGTCCCGCCTCAACTGAATGTACCAGGCTCTGCTGACTCCCCATGGGAGGCCTTACTTTCTTGTAGGAGGAAATGAAGGGTGAGTTGGGGAGGGAAGGCTGGAAGGACTAGAGGAGGGAAGAGGGGATCTGTGATTGGTATGTAAAATGAATAAAACATTTCTTAATAAAAAAAAAGAATAGTTTGTTTCCCCAGTTAGACTCCCTTGAAGAACACTAAATTTTCATTTGTAAGTACTCACCAATTAGAAATAGCTTCTGGGTTAGGGATGGGACATGTGTTCACTTCTCCTTTCAGCTCCAGGACCTCATCTGATGCAAACTCATGCAGGCCCTATGCATGCTCCTTCAGTCTCTGCATTCATATGTGCATTGATCATATGTGATTCAGAGGGCCTTGTTTTCTTGGTGTCCTCCATCCCTTCCGGTTCTTACACTCTTTCTGCCTCCCCTTCTTCAGGGTTCCCTGAGCTCTGAAGGGAGGGATTGATGGAGACACTCCATTTAGAGCAGAGGGTTCCAGGGTCTCTCATTCTCAGTATAATGTCTGGCTGTGAGTCTTTGTATTTGTACCCATTTGCTGCAGGAGGAAGCTTCTCTACTGATGGCTGAGCAAAACACTGATCTATGAGCATAGCAGAATGTCATTAGGAGTCATTTTATTCCTTTTAAAAATAATAGTAGTATTTGGTTTTATCCTTGTCCCCTGGGATATCTTGTCTTGGGTTTTTGGTCACTTAAGCAGTGTTGTACATGGGTTCCATCTCGTGCAGTGGGCCTTAAGTCAAATCAGATATCAGATGTTGGTTGGTTGCTCCCGTGAGCTTTGTACCACTATTGCACTAGCATATCTTGCAGGCAGGACATTGTTGTAGATCAAATAGTTTGTGGCTGGATTGGTGTTTATGTTTTTTCTTTGGCAGACTGCAGAGTCTTCCAAAGACACAAGCACATATGGTTGAAGGCTCTATGTAGGCACCAGTTCAACATCTCCATGTTCAATGAGTTGTATGGGTGTTGTCTTCAGCAATGGGGCCTTGCTGTCAGTTTGTAGAGATCAACCTGTAGTCTTGGCAACAGCCTGGGTTATTTGAGGGTTCCTATGAGACCTCTTTGGTCCACAACTCAAGTAGATGTAACTCAATCCCAGTACTGGAAACTTCATTTGGTAACAAGAGGTGCCCAGTTGGGCCTGAGTCTCCCCTATTATTATTTGGCAATTTCATTTAGATTCCCTTAGCAGATGTATGTATTTTATAAAGCTTCTACTGTATTAGGTTTTCATACTACCCCTCGAATGGCCCTGAATTTTAGCTGTCTCCCACTGTATTCCCTCCTTCTTCCTCCCCCTCTTTTTCCCTCCCCACTTGGTCCTCCCATTCTAGATGTCCCCAACCCATCTATAACTATCCTATTTCCATTTTCCAGGGAGATCTGTTACCCCAGTTGCTTACTCTATAACCACTTCTATAGATTGCAGCTTGGTTATCATTGATTTAATGGATAATATCCACATATAAGTGAACATATTTATCTTTGTGGCTCTGGATTACCTCACTCAGTATGATTTTTTTTCTAGTTTCATCCATTTACCTACAGGTTTCATTTTTCTTAAATGACTGAGTAATACTTCATTGTGTAAATGTACCACATATTCTTTATCCATTCATTTGCTGAGAGACATCTAGGTCATTTCCAGTTTCTGGATACTGTGAATAGAGAAGCAATGAACAAGTTGGGTACGTGTCTCTGCAGTAGTATAAAGAGTCACTTGGGACTATACCTAAGGGTAGTATAGCTGAACCTTGAGATAGATCCACTCCCATCTTCCTAAGGAACTGTCACACTGATTTCATAGTGGCCATATGAGTTTGCAGTTCCACCAGCAATGGGATAACTGTTCTCCTTGCTCCACTTCCTCAACAGCATGAGCTGTCATTGTTTTATGATCTGAACCATTCTGACGGGTGTAAGATGGAATCTCAAAGTAATTTTGATTTGCATTTCCCTGATGACTAAGGATGTTGAATATTTCTTTAAGTTGGACCAAGGCAATTTAAACAAAGTTTCACTCCTGCCAGTCCAGGAGAGTCGGGCAGCTGGCCGGATCCAGAGATGCTAATGAGTCTGTCTGGGAAGCTCAGCATCTGGCTTGGCAGGGAGGCCCTGCTCTGGTACTCAGCATCACACCCCTGGGATATGGGAAGAGGTGTGTTCAGCTGCAGCACCCCAGAGAAGGCAGGAGCAGAGTGGCTTTGTGCCAACTGGCATAAAGAGACTATCTGGAAGACAGGCTCATTTGCAGAGCCACCCTCTGAGAAGACACAGCCTCTTGGGGACAGTATTTGCCAAGGTGCATTAGGATAAAGATGCCTCCTCCACCACACACTTGCTAGTGCATGAGCATACACAGCTCAGTGAGTGCATCGAGTGGAGCATGGGCTGGAACACAGCTTGCCTCCACTCTTCTGGGCATCTTTGTAGAGACTCCACATGATTGCACCCTGGCAGCCTTGTCTCTGCCTATGAGAAACTGACAACCCTGGTAAACCAAGAGCTGCTTACAGGCACAGAGGTGAGAGATCCTGGGAGCAACTCCTTGAAGAGGCTGAGTGGGCCTTGGCAATTGCAAGACCACTGAGCTGGTGGATGCCAATGTGAGGGCATGCCTGGCACACACAACTGAGGAGCTGTGGTAATTGCTTTTCCCACTTTGTCTGTGTTTCTCTCCAGAGCTAAAGCTGAGGGAATCAGGACCCAGCTTCCAGAAGAAACCATTGTCTTTATCCCTCCACTGAAGGCCCCATTTTCTAGAAATGGCTGAGGTTGAGGGAAAGGCAGGTGCTAGGCTGGTATCACAGCTAAGAACCTCCCTTGTCTTGAAGGCCTGGGCTCCCTTTTCAGACCTGTGCACACACGGCCATAACACTAGAGGACAGAGAAAGGCAGTCGTCCTGGAGAAACTGAGACTAAAGCTGCTCCTCAAAGCTCAGCTACAAGTAGACAGCTAGGGAGGGCCAGAGTGTGCACCCAATCCACCCTAGAATGTTCTCTGTGATGAATTTGATGCCAGTAAAAAATAAATAAATCTATGGGTGTGTTTTCCCTGGAGGAATGGCCTCCACAAATTTGGAATGAATGAGAATGTTTCTGGGCTACGTGCTGGAAAATTAGCCCAGGCTTGCATTAATTGAAATTCAGTTCTTTATGTATATCAATTCCCTTTGATCCTTCTGGGATTCGCAGCAGCAAGAAAGACACAGAGCAACAGATTAATCCAAGTGTTGTCAGCGACAATGATAAATTGAGGCGTAAAAGCCCACATTGAGATAAATTGCTATTAAGAACCCGGCCACCCCTCTTCCTGTTAAGTCTGCAGAAGCAAGAATTTGTTAAAATAGTGGGTTGTCTCTCACGAAGAGCCTCTACCACACACAACTATATGCAGCTCTTCCGTCTCCTCGGGCTGCTTCTCTGCTCTCAGTGTTGTTGCTGGGTTTCACCTGGGTCATCTACTGCTTTCACATGTGGCCTCTGCTATTACCCAACACACACACACACACACACACACACACACACACGCACGCACGCACGCACGCACGCACGCACGCACGCACGCACGCACGTGTGCATGCTTCCTGGCCATCTCCTGGACCTCACATAGCACAGCCAATACTTAATGTGCCATTTCTGCTAAGATATACTGTGGATCCAAGTTCTCACCAGCAGCTCAGTTTCCCAAGTCAGTACATCATTCTGGGCTTTTCCCTCCCTTTCCCCCAACCTAGCTGCAATAGCTCAGTCCTCTGACAACAGTCCTCTTGTCTTTGAGAATCTTGGTGGTCCAGTCTCAGCCCCATGGCCAGCCACATCCACCTGCACTGCACTAGACCCTTGGTGTCTCTGGAAGATGTAACACTGTTCCTTCTGCTTTCACTCTGTTCCTTGCACCACCATTCTCTGCCAGGATCCCTCGTGCTTGTCCTCAAAGCTCAAACACAAATAGGATGGAGTGCTCACCCCAAAAACCTGCTGTGACTCTTTGGTGGTGTGCATACCCTGGTTAGTGTGTTCTCCATTGCTCTCACCACACTCAGAACCCTGGGCATCAGGGACTTACATGCTCGAGCTCATATGCATCCACAGTCTGTGGTCGGCTGTGCTGTGTGCTTGGGGGTGTGAAGATAAGCAGCCATCAGAAGATGCACCTGCACCAGGAATCGAACACTGCCTTTGAGGACACTGAGAGATCTTGCCATATGCCCATATCACAAAGCAGAGCCCTGCAGAGCCCTGGGATACCTGGACCCATTTCCTCTTGTATGAACCCTAACAGACATTGTATGAACCCAGGGTATTACTCTGGGTTATTAAAATAAACATCATTTCAGGCACACTATCATCATACTGCCGGTGGGAAGGGAGGCACATGGAGAGGAATGAATTCATAACTGTTTATTCCCCAGACTAACATAAGGAAAGCTCCATCATTAAAAATACATGCTGCATACACCTCCTGATCAACCTGGACAGCAAGGAACTTTCTATAGATGAGAAGCTGTTTCAAGATGAAGGTCTTATCTAGCTCCTCCAGTCCGGTTTTGTCGGGTGGAGGAGGCTCCACTTCATTACCTGTCCTTTGGTTCCTTCTCCTCCTTTTTCCCTTCACCCTCTCCCCTCCCACAATCACTGCTTACTCTCTTTCACACACACAACCAGTGATTTCCCAAGTAACAATAGAAGGGATGTCCTTGCAGTAATCAGCTACTGCAATTTGGGGGTGAATATTCCATTAGTTCCGGGCCAGGGATTCCTGATCAATATTGCCTTCTCAAGGCCAACCAGTGTAACAAACCCTCTTATTAAGCAATTCTAAGTCCTGATGCTGTTCCCCATGACCGACAGTCAATCTGTGCTTTAATAAATGCCTGCCTCTCTGTTCACTAGAGCTGTTCAGTCCCCTCAGACATCTCCACTACCCCCACTCTGCAGTGATGCTGCTGGGAGCCCAGCTTAACTTAGTCCTTTGGTGATAGACTCCAGAGCTTAGAACTTCAACTTTCAACCCTCAAGAATGGTAGTCCCTTCCCACCCTACCCCCAGCAGTGAAAGGAAGGTTCTCTCTTTGTCCTTCCCCCATGCAGTCTCCACCTACCACACTCGAGGCATGTATCTTGACCAAGACTCTTCATCCTCTCCTTGCACACCTTCAGTGATGAGAGACTCACTCCCTGTGGAAGACCCTGGCTTGTGTCTGGCCATTACTGGAATCCAACTCCTCTTGAGATAGATTCTAGTTCCTGGCTTTTTATTTCATTTATTTATGCATTGGGCTCTCCCTTCCCCCCAAAAAAATTGTCTATGACTCCCTGCACTGGTGTTCTAGCTGCTCCCTTTGGAAAAGATCCCCTAGTGGTTGATGTTGAAGGTCATCTGCTGTGATAATAGCAGCATTCACATCATAATGTGCTGAGCACTTGCTGTGTCCACCCCAGGCTTGGTACAAAGTGTTCTTGCTGTGACTCAGTTTTCTAACACACTGAGTGTGTATAAGAAGCCCTCCCTAGACCTCCCCAAACCTCCCACCTATGTCACGGCCTACACTCTGAAAGGTGGGAGTTAGTTAGGCATACAGCTACAGCTTATGATAGGAATGGAAAGTGCAGCCCAGGGAATGTTCAGAAGCAAGGTAAAGTTTGAAACACACATGGCCTATGGCTGACCTGGGATGGGACTTAATGTAATGTCACTCCAGTAAGGTAGGCAGTACTCAGAACCCACTCAAACAGAGCCAGAAGATCCTTACATCTGAGGAGCAGAATTCAGAGTGTGGTAAGTAGCTAGTTCTAGGTCCAGAGCCACCACGTACCCATCCTTCTGGCCCTTGATACCTGAGAGTTCCCTGTCCCCTGCCCTTGGCAGGACCTTATGACTTTCCCAATTTTCATCCCATCCTCTTGCCCTGCTACTCCAGGGTTCACTGTATTACCAAAGCATCTCCACAGCCTCCCAGGTGCCCTTAACTCCACACTGTACATTCGGGAGTTACTTTTGAGACTAAGGTGCTCACCTCAGGGTTGAGACAGTCCCGGTGAGGTGTGCCTCATGCAGAGAAGTTACTGCTGGTGTTTTGAATGGAACGACAGAGGGCACCTGGGTGACATGCTATTCCTGTGGAACAGCCTCCTGGTTGAGTGGTGGCTCCAAGTTCAGTGAGAGACTCTGTCTGAAGGGAATAAGGCAGGAGGAAAGAAAAGTCACCCAGTGTCCTCAACTGGCTCCTACATATGTACACACACTGTGCATATCCCCCACATAGTGATGCACGGACAAATACACCATACATAACACAAGTAAAACCACACACACAAAGAGGAAGAGGAGGTGGACAAGGAAGAGGTGAGAAGGAAGAGGAGGAGGAGGAGGAGGAGGAGGAGGAGGAGGAGGAGGAAGAGGGAGTGAAGAAGAGGAGGAAGAGAAGAGGGGAACAAGAAGGAGGAGGAGGAGGAAGAAAAGAAACAGACAGTGAGCAGGAAGTAGAGGCAGGCTGTCAAACCTCAAGACCTGTCCCCAGGGACTCACTTACTCTAGCAAGGTTCTACCTCCTAAAGGTTTCACAGCCTTCCAACACAACACCATCAGCTGCAGACTAAGTGCTCAGACACATGAGCCCAGGAAAGCCATTTCACACTAGTTGAGTAGCACTGTTCCTATGGAGACAGGAATAAACCTCCACTCACCCCAGATAAGGAACCAAAGACAGACAAAAGTAACGACATCACCAAACACAATTTGATAAACCACTGGGTTTACTGGGGTCACTTAGCAGCAGTATGGGTGAGAGGTTAATTACAGAAGTATGGACTATTCAGAGGCAGAGACATTACCTAAATAATGTCAACTCACAAAAGCTGGAACCCTAGAGCTCTGTACAGCTGGACAGGGCACAGTGTCCTCTCTGAAGCAGCCAGCCCTTACTGCTTAGATAACCTTGGGGAGGGAGGGGCCTTGTGAGTCTGGTAAGTTTCAGGAACTCTCTGAGAGTTGTGAGTTGTTTACTTCCTGAGTCTTAAAAGATCTTCCCTCCAGGATGGAATAGTCCAACTCTTGATTTCAGAGGAAACTGATACACCCCAAAGCTCAAACTGCAATGGGTATGGGGACCACCTGTATCAGAGACACAAGAGGGAGGGAGAAAGGTGAGAACAGATATCATCAAATTGAGGAGAGTAAAGTGTCTGTCTTTCTAAACCATGAACTGCTTAGCATAGATGGGCCGGGCTCATGCTAGATATGCATAGAAGGAATGTGTTGACATCTGACCTGAATTTAGACCTGAGTTTGAGGATGCTAGGATGTCTTTAGCAAGGTCATTTGGGACAAGAGATTCTATCTCAAGTTTGCTGCCATGTGTGAGTTGGGGAAGTGGCTTCCAGGTACAAGCTGCAAGTTGCTCCAGCTTTTGGGACCTCCTGGTCTTGGATCCCATACAAGCCTTCAGCTGCCTTACATTCATCAAATCTCAGGCTGCATTTTGCCAAGTACAACAAGTGTGTGTGTTTTAAGGGGAAATTAATGCATATGCTTCTGATTCATCTTATGTGGAAACGATCAAAATATTTTGTCTGAAGTAGAGTAACATCTAGAAAAGGCTTTGGGTAGTTTTGCCAGGTTTTTGTGTGTCTTTTGAAGAGGCTAGGTTCCAGCCTCATTGCCTTCCAGTCTTATCAGGAGGTATAAACACCACTTCCTTCAGGAAGCTTCTCCATGCTACCCCATTATCAAGCTCAGAGCAGATAGGGACTCCAGTCAGAGGCACAGCCTATGGAAATGCCCTCCCTACAGGTCACAAACCTCTCTCCAAGCTTATGAACTGATCCAGGATGGAAACCAGACACCTGACTGATGGATCCCACCATGACACATCTTCTTGGACATTAGGAGCCTGTCTATTGTCTGGCCAGGTGTGCCAGAAGACAAGGCCATTCATGGGGACATAGACTGGAAGATAGGGAGACTAGAGGGGTTGGGAAACTGGGGTACTGAGCTGTACAAGGTTTGACCTCCAAGTTCTTGACTTCTTGTAACTTTCCTTGGTCACATGCTCAGGAGTGACACTCACACAGAGCAGGCTACCATCCAAGAGCCAATATCTGTGCCTCTCATACAGCACTGTCAACTTTCCTAAAGGAAAGAAGGCACATGGACCATGACTTGGACAGGAGTAGACCCTGGTGTAGGCTGCAAATCAAGTCTTGATCCTGGCCAGACAAGACCCTGAACATATTCTTGGATTGAGTCTCCACCCTATCCACTGGCCCAGTCGGCCATAGCCAAAGACCAAAGCTGATCTCAGTCTGAGACTGAGCTCATAACCTACTTGCAGCCTGTGCACTGCTGCTGCCTCTGAACTGTGCCACAGTTCTGTGTGGTAGCTTGGCACAGCCTGGCCCCTTATCAAGGCAGCAGTGAGGCTGTGCCTCTATCCTCAAGCCCTTACTCCTTTTTACCCAACTGCAAATACATTAGGAGCCTAGCTGGTGTCTGCCAAACTCTGCGACCCCACAGGCCACTGAAGTCAACAATTCTGTTTGAGGGATGTGTGGCAAATAAGAATTGCCATCTGGACAGGAGGTGGCATGTTGCTTCCCTTCACAAGGTTGCAATTCTAAGTCTTCAGGGCGCAGAACCCTTGCTATGACCTGGCTCTGATCACAGTTTCCTGGGACCTTCCCCAGATACTCTCCTTCTCCATGTGGCTGCTCTGATCTCATGATCATGGTAGTTAGCAAGCAGGAAAGACCCAGGTTCTGGTTGTCCCTGACCAAATGGCCAGGTTTTAGCCTTCCCATCTTTCTGGCCACCCACTCAGTTCCTTGTGGGTCTGTCAGCCTTACAGTTTCCACAATTCCAGATGGTATTGTTTATAGTGAACTATGTTTCTCTGCTGAGATATCATCCTGTTATTTCTTGTGTGACACTGTTCCTGGGGAGACATGAACAGACATCTAGTCACATCCCATATAGGGAACTAACAACAGATCAAGTACAGACGCCACCAAAGCTGAACTTGGTGAACCAGTGAGTTTTGCTGCGATTACTTGCAGAGGATACAAACAACTGCATCACCAAAGCCACCCCAGCCTGGGTGACAGTTCATGAAAGCTGGGAACACGGAGCACACTGCACAGCCTGCAGGCAGCTCAACAGGTTGGAGAGTGCCCTTCCCAGGTGCTCAGCTCAGCTGCTCTGAGCCTTTTCCTGGCAGCTCAGCTGGTCTGAGAGTTTTCTGGGTTGTTTGGCTTATCTGAGAGTGTCTCCCAACAGTCCTTCCTGCTTATATGTGCTTGGCCAAGTCAATCTGCTCAGTTTCGGTTTCCTGAAGCTGGTCAGTTTTTTTCTGTTTTGTTTTGTTTTGTTTTGTTTTGTTTTACTTCCTGAGCTTAAAGCACTTCCCTCCAGTATGGAATGTTAAACCTTCCCTTAGAACATCCTCTTGTTTCACTTCCCTGTAACCATCCTGTCTTAAAATATCCTACTGTTCACCTCACCCTTTAACACCTTCTGTCTTAGTAAGTTTTCCTCCAAGATGAGTCAGGAGCCTAAAAACTCCTGGTTCTGATCTTATGGGGAAGCCGCTATGCAACACTCCTCTAGAGCAAAAATCCAGGACCGTCTCCTGAGGGATGGAACCCACGACTAGAAGTTAGTGACACCATTCAGTGTCACCCAAGGAGCAAAGCTGGTATTCCCAGCATAAGCCTCCCAGATGGTCTGCCGTGGGGACACATCAACGTCAAGCCCTCCACTGGTGCCAGGAGTGTAACACCTGTACAAAGTGACAGTGTCTTTCATGTATCCTGTCTGGAAGCATACAGATGTGCTACAGAAAGATACGGCAAGAGCTCTTAGGAAAGTCCATGGGGTGAGAGGTGAGGGAAACAGGACACAAGAGAGCCTCCTCCCACTCGGTTGTGCCTTCCACATAACCTGCCAAGCACCAGCAAGCCAGCATCCTGACACTCTTGCAGAAGACACAGCCCATGGCTCCCTGCTCACACTAGCTGTCAAAGACTCCTTGGTAACTCCAAAGAGCTTCAGAAAGGGGATGGCACAGAGATCTCTTCTTACCTGTAGAACTAAGTGTGTGGATGGAGTGTGCAGAGGGCAAAACAGTCTATGTGCTCACAGATCAGCACTGGAGAAGCCAGGAAAAGTTAAACACCCAGTTTATCTCTCCAGTGGATTGAGTGCTTAGCTGTTCCTCCTGGAATGTTGAGAATGGATGCTATTTACAACCTGGTAATCCTTTCCTACCTGTTGAACCAGGCTCTGCCCATATCCCCCAGAATATTGTTTTACTTCTCCTAGACTTTCCCCCTAAAACCTTGAGCATTACTTCTAGGCCATAAAACCCATCCTTGTGAGTGATGTCATTTGTATTTTACAACAGCCTAAGTGACTTCTATGTTATCCTATGGCCAGACCAATCCTGACACCCACAGGCATTATGGTTACCTCAGTCATTCTCCCTAGACTCTTATTTAGAGCATTATGTCTAAGTCAACAGAGGCCATCTTATAGAAGAAGTCACATGTACTTTATAAAGAGAACCAATAAATTCATATCTTGAGCTCTGCTGTACTTACTGAGTTAATTGTTATCAGAAAGCCTTTTTCCAAAATTGTATTGTGCTTAAATATGAATAAAGTAAATGATCTGGTGTCAGACTCTCAAAATCTTGGCCCAGCACTGATACCTAAAATCAGGTTGAACCGAGTTTCATTCTTGTCTCCTTGCATACCCTGTTCCTGCCTGTTTTAAAGCCTTCAGAGAGCCAGGGGTGGTGGCACATGATTTTAATCCCAGCACTCGGGAGGCAGAGCCAGGCGGATCTCTGTGAGTTCTCCTGGTCTACAGAATGAGTTCCAGGAAAGGCACAAAGCTACACTGAGAAACAAAAACAAAGCAAAAACAAAAAACAAAGCCTGCAGGGACCCTCCACAGGAGTAGGTATGTTATACTGGAAAATGGGGTGGGAATGAGGAGGGAACTATAACCACATTATGCAATCATCTCATCATCTTCCCCCCAAAGTGTCATAGTTGGCATCATATCACACTTAATTTCTGACATGTTCTAATTCCCAATGAAAGTAAGGCTAATGACTACGAAATATCTTGTGAGCTGGCTGTATGCAATGGTTGATTTTATCTTTCCCTTCTCCTTTTGATGGAGAGCTAGGTGACCTCGTCAAGACTTGTTCTTATTCACAAAATGCTAGGCTCATCTTGTGAATTGGTATTCCTTTGCAGCTCAGATTGCTTTTATATCCTTATGTTAAAGTTAAATTACTGAGAAAGAGTGAATGTTTTTAGGCTCCTGACTCAGATTCCCTAGTTGTTCTCAAAGAAAGTTTGACAGGGCTTTGAGAGGGCTCAATGGCCTAAGGTACATGCTGCCAAGCCTGATGACCTGACCTCAATCCCAGGGACCCACACGGTATGAGAGAACAGACTCCTGCAAATTGTCCCCATGCTTCCACATACATGCTATAGTGCACACACACGCGCGTGCGCGCGCGCGCACACATACACACACACACACACACACTAAACAAGGGGTTTCTGTTTGTTTGTTTTAAAAAGGTCCATGACCCTTGATGTCCCGAACAAGTAAATCAGAAGCCTGTTGCATTGGTTAATGTTGTCAATTGAAATCTAGAGCCACCCTGAGGGAAGCTTCCAAGCATACATGTTAAGAATTATCTACATTGAGATTAGCCTCTCAGAATGAATTAATATTTACCTTGATTACGTTAATTGATGTGAGGAGGCCCATCTTAACAGTGGTTGGGTCCATTCCTGGGTCAGGGAATCCCCCACTATATACAATGGAGAAAGCCAGCTGCACCCAGGCATGGATTCATTCATCCTTTTATCTGCTTCCTGACTGTGGCTACAATGTGATCAGCTGCTTCAAGCTTCTGCTGCTTTGACTGCCCCAGCATGAAGGCCTAAAACATTTCACTGTGAGCCTTCACGTTGCTCTTATCCAGGTATTTTAACACAGTGACAGGGAAAGAAGCCAAGATACTCGTCTTCCTGAAACCTCACCAGCACAGAGTATGTTCAAGGTTTTGACACTCTGACAGCAACATGGCAAGCTGCACTCAGTTTGAATGTCTACAATTGTTATCCAATGGGATGAGCTGACTGGAGAGGCACAAAGATGCCTTGCAGATGGAGACCTAAATAGCAGCGGCAGGAATCCAAGAGCTGGTCCAGGAGCTGTGGTTTGGATGTGCTGCAGTGAAGGCTCGAACATTCTGAATGCCAGTTAAAAAATAGTCACAAGCATGGTTAGCCTCTGCCATGAGGTCTCCTGTGGGGTCTTTTCTGGTGGATCTCTAAGGAGAGACAAGAGGAAAAGCAAAGAGACGACCCAGAACCTCATTCCAAGCGCGTCAATCAAATAAGTCACTTCCAGTAGAAAGGGACAGAAAGAGGTCCAGGTGTTCAGTTCTATGGGCCCTCATGAGCCTAGAAGAGCAAGGTGTGCTCCTCCCTCAGCATACACTGAAAGAGGTCATGTATGGGTTTGGGGGGGAACACCCCTCCCTGTCTCCTTAGCTCCATCCTTCCCCTTGGGTTTCATTTTTCAGGTGCCTAGTCTCCAAACTGTCCTGGCTACCAGGCTGGGCTGCAGTTCAGGAACAAAGAAGTGTACATATGCAGGCTGGGAACTCTGAGATGTGGCCAAGGTATGGGGAAGCCACAGAGGTAGAAAGGTGAGACTCTGGAGGCGAACAGAGAGGAGGAGGAGGAGGAGGAGGAGGAGGAGGAGGAGGAGGAGGGACATTACCATGTTGCTGTGGACACATCCCACAGTCTTTTGAATGAGAATAGTATGCTTAGGCTCATATACTTGAATACTTGGTCCCCAGATGGTAGAACTGTTTGGGAAGGATTAGGAGGTATGGCCTTGTTGGAGGAGGTGTTTGGGCTTTGAGGTTTCAAAAGCCTGTGCTATTTCCAGTTAGCGCTCTGTCTCAAGCTTGTGGATCAAGGTATAAGCTCTCAGCTGCTGCTCCAGCACCATGCCTGCCTGCCTGCTACCAAATTCCCCAGCATGATGGTCATGGACTTTAACCCTCTGGAACAATGGTCCCCAAAATTAAATGTTTTCTTTTATAAGTAGCCTTGGATGTGGTGTTTTATCCTGGCAATAGAAAAGTAACTAAGATACACCCTAAAGCAGCCCCTCCAATGTGAGTTTCCCCCTTGTAATCCTCTCCCTTCGAGTGTGGGTGGGGCCAGTGGCATGCTTCTAACCCACAAGAGTACCACTAAGGTATTATAAAGTCACTCCCACAGTTGCCTCGCCAAGTAAGACTTTGTTGAATCAAGAGGAGGCATCTTTTGCAGGCTCTGGAAAAGCCAACCGCCCTGTGTTAATTTCCAAGGAAGGAAGAGAATCCTGTGGGAAGGCTTGAGTGGCCTCTGACCCCAATACCAGTCTCCAGCCAGTGCCCATTGAGAAACTGGGGCACCTAGCCACATGGCCACAAGGAGATCTACTCAGCGGGACACTGAATGAGCTGGAAGGTGAGCAGAGTCCACCAGATGAGAACTGATGTGGCATCTGGGAGGCCCTGAGCAAAGAACACAGGTAGTGCACTCCCATTGTGCAGAACAACCAGAAAAAAATCAAGCCCTTTGTTCCTCTAAGTGTCCATAATGGTTGTCACCTCTGAATAGGACCTGCCTCTTGGCTAAGAGACTCTTGGCTGAGTTCTGCTTAAAACATATCACTGTTGGATTGTTAACAGTGATGACACTAGGAAATTACTTGTACAATTAGACTACTAATAAAAACATAAGGAAATGAAAATATTTGTCCAAACATAATGTCTTCTTATGCACAAAACAGCCTGGAAGGCATCATTTCTATTTTGCAGGAAAAAAACAGAGACCAGGAAAGAAGAGATGGCTTGGGCAGGAGCCACCAGCTTGCCAGCCACTGGGCCAACACCGGGCCCTTTCCCTGGCCTGTGCTACTCCTATGCCTGGGAAATGAGGGCAGACAAGGGACTCTGTAAAGGCCAGCAACATTAGTGCTAAGAAACACAGATGCAGGCTACTGGTGCCCCTCTGCTATGGGCAGAACAATTCCTTTGTTGAAGCCTAAAGTCCAAGTTCATGGGGCCATGGAGAGAAGTCTGGTTATGATAGTGGACCCCTGTGAAGGGAGTGGTGACCTTGTAAGGAGAAGCGAGTTTGCGGTCTCCTTGCCTCCAGCAGCCTCTGTCTCCTGGGAGCTGCCTTCTCTCCCAGCCTGGCCCAGAGTTGCCGTACTGTGTCATTCACTTCTCTGGGGCACCAGCAGCCTGTATTGTTGAGAACATCATATTTGACTTTAATAGGAGCTGCTGTCAAGCATTTCCCCCTTCTTTTGTGCTTCATTATCCTCAAGGGAGGAAAATGTATTATGAGCATCATTTTACACCAACCTCCCAGACACGCTGAGATTCTGCAATTCCTGAAGCTGCTGAGCTGGTTTCTGCTCCATCTCGAGCCCCTTGCTACCCATCTCCTGGTCTCAGGTTCACCAAATGTGCAACCAGGGGTTGAAAATGGTTTACAGAGTATTCCATTCTAAGCGTCTGTGTACTTTTATGGCCCGTAAGAGTAACTGAATCTATATACATGCCCAGCTTTAGGTCTCCCAGCTTCTGACCATCTTGCCCCGTGTATTGACTGAGCTTTCTTATTGCATGTCTGAGCACTGCATTCCCCAGCTCTGTTAGCCTCTGTCTTCCTGGACTGATATTTAAAGCTCTCATCACTTGGCCTCAACATCTCCTATGCCTGCCACAATGCTCCGTTGTTGCCACCAGCAAGAAACCCACACCAAGGGTTCCTTGCACAACCTTGATTTTACAAATCTTGTCCCTTCCACCTGGAATAGCTCTCTCTCTTTTTTACTTTATCCAGCTCCCACTTTCTCTTCAAAATCTGCTTCAGATACCAAAGTCTTGGGGATGTATTAGGATATACTAGGACACTCTGAGCCTTTGCATCGGGATCCGCTGACCCTGAATATTGACCAAGCCCAGCATTCTCCACTTTGTGGCCACTGTCTCTAGACACCAGATATATCCAGTGTAGAGACCATTTTCTGTGCTTCCAATGTTAAACACTAGACATGTCATGGGAGGTTACCTGTTAGCCACATGATGGGGACACATAGAGATGGACAGAATTCATCCAAACAGATTTGAGGAACTCAACTTGACTTCCACAGAGCAGAATCATAGAGCAAGATGAGCAGTTTTGGAAATGGTCATTCCAGGGTTCAAATGCTGATACTGCCACTTAGGCAAGTCACTGTATTTGTACTTTTCTGTCTGTAAAATGGGAATATTGAAGCCAATCTTGCAGGAAATGTGCAGTATCTAGCACATAGCAGATGCTCACTCATTGCTCCATCTGCCCACCCATCCACTATAGTGATCTATCCATCATATCTATAAAATCATTAATATATCCATGTAGCCATACCTGTAATCCACCCATCCATCGATACATAGATTCATCTGTTCAATCATCCATCCATATAACCAACCATACAAATCTATCAACCAACCAATATTTCTAGAGGATTTCCTAAGAGCTGGACACAATACTAGACTAGGGACACTATGGAGAGTACTTAGGAGAAGACAGTTTGATATAGTCTCCATCTCTTGTTCCAGTATTTGACATTGTGACCTTTGTTTTCACATCACCTCTGCTACTGCTGCTGTGTGACTTGGTGTGTCTCTGAGCTAGTGAGATGGACGTGCTGGCCTGGCTCATCAGTTCCTTATGCATCTTCTCAGCTTTTATCTGTGGGCCTGGTCTGTCCTAAGGGGGAGCCTGAGACATGGCAAAGGAGGAAGCAGATAGCATCAAGCAGGGCCTGTGTACATGACGACTCTACTGTAGCAACAGCCTGCTGCCCTCTGGACCCTTATTGCCTGACCATACAGCATCCTCTCATGACTCCATGCCCCACCTGGCTATCTAGTTACCCACTCACACTCTATTAGAGTTTCCTTTCTGTTGCTGCAACACAATATCCCGACAAAAACTAACTTAGAGGGAAAAGGTTTATTTTAGGTTGCAGTTCCAAGTGGCAGTGTTCAAGTGTTCAAGAGGTCACAGCAGCAAGAGCTTGAAGAAGCTAGTAACATGCCCATAGTCAAGAGCAGAGCAAAACAAATGCATACAGAGTTGCTTGCATGCATGTATGTATGCTTGCTTGCTTGTGTTCAGCTCTGTTGCTCCACTCTTGCACACTCAGGAACCACTGACCAGGGAATAGTGCCTTCCACCGTGGACTAAGTCTTCTGGCATCGGTTAATTAAACTAAGACAATCCCTCACAGATATGCTCACAAGCTAACCCAATGTAGACAAAATTGTGACGTCTTGAGTGAGAATGTCTCCACAGGCTCATGTGTTTGAATGCTTGGTCTCCAGCTAGTAGAGTGATTTGGGAAGGTTTATGTGGGGCTTTGTTGGAGGACGTGTATCACTGGAGGGGGTGGGGGCTTTGAGGTTTCAAAAGCCCATACCAGGCTTAGTTTCTCTCTCTGTCTCTCTGTCTCTCTCTGTGTCTCTCTGTCTCTCTGTCTCTCTCCTGTCTGTGGATCAGAAGGTAAAGCTCTTAGCTTCTGCTTTCGTGCCATACCTGTCTGCTTCCTGCCATATGAGCATGGACTATCCCTCTGAAACTGTAAACAAGCCCCCAATTAAAGGCTTTCTTTTATAAGAGTTGCCTTGGTCATGGTGTCTCTACACAGCAATAGAACAGTGACTAAGATACTTACTGAGATTCTTTCCAGTCAATTCCAGGTTACATTGAGTTGGAAAAGATAACCATCACACTCTCCCATAAGGCTGTTATAAGGATGAAATGAATGAACATAAAATTCTAGAATGTTTTTGCAGTGTGCATTTACCTTCACTATTCTATTATGAAGTGTTTAAGACAACTTGGTGGTGGTGAAACTTAATGCCCTCAGTGGAAACAGGCTGATAGAGAATGAAAACAGCCTAAGGACGGGTGTAGGAAGAGGCAGGGGAGACAGGAAGCCATGTTGGACTGGCTGGCAGAGCTGTAACCTCTCCCCTGCCTTAGTCAAGGGCAGAGACCAGATAAACTCAATAAGGACGTCTTACTACTGTTCTGAAATCCCTGTAGCTCCCTCCAGGACAGTAGCTTAGCCAGAAAGAAAGGGAAATGGGTTGAGGACAGCATCACCATCCTGTGTGAGAGTGTGATCCAGTGTTAAGCATCCCTCATTGTGGTAAAATTTGTTGTACTCTAATAAAATTTGCCTGAAGATTAGAGGACAGAGCCAGACTCTAGATTAAACATAGAGGTCAGGCTGTGGTGGCACACACCTTTAATCCTAGTCCTCGGAAGGCAGAGATTCTCTCTCTCTCTCTCTCTCTCTCTCTCTCTCTCTCTCTCTCTCTCTCTCTGTGTGTGTGTGTGTGTGTGTGTGTGTGTGTGTGTCTGTGTGTGTGTGTGTCTGTCTGTCTCTCTGTCTCTCTCTGTCTCTGTCTGTCTGTCTGTCTCTCTCTCTCTGTGTCTCTGTCTCTCTGTCTCTCTCTGTCTCTGTCTCTGTCTCTGTCTGTGTGTGTGTGTGTGTGTGTGTGTGTGTGTCTGTGTCTGTGTCTCTGTGTCTGTGTCTGTGTGTGTTCAAGGCCACACTGGACTACATGAGATTGATCCAGTCTAGGAGAGAAACAGAGCCAGGCAGTGGTGGCACACACCTTTAACCCCAGTATTTGGGAAGCACACACCATTAATCGCAGCACTAGAAAGGATGAGATAGGAAGTGAAATGGCTGGGTAGAAAAAGGCATATAAGGTGCAAGGAGACAGGAACTAGAAACCCTTTCAGCTGAGCATTCAGGGGCGTTCAGTCAGAGGATTCATGGAGTTGGCAAGGTCAGAAATGGCTGTGGCTTGTTCCATTGTCTCTCTGATCTTTCAGCATTTACCCCAACTCTGGCTCTGGGTTTTTACTATAAAACCATTAGGATCCATGCAACACCTCACCACACACACATCACACATGAAATCGGATATTGGCTGTGGACCACAACTGTATTCAAGTGGCTCCTTCATGAGAGTTAGATTTGGCTTCTGACTATCTCTGCCCCCAACTCACTACTGTAGTTCTTTAATTCAAATTCTGACAGCAATGCCTCTTCTATGGTAGACGCTGCCCAGGGAATTGTGAAAACACCCCAGTTCACTGAAACGAGGATCAGGGGACGAGTCTTGCTATACAGACTCTCGTCCTGACTCTGCTGCTGTTGGCTCTATAACAAGGGTGAAGCTTTTTACATGCATCAGTCTCAGTTTTAAATAATAGTAGCTAACATCACATGGCTATTATAAAGTAACTTGTTTCAGTATGACCATGTAAAGTTACATCTTGATTAAATAATAGGTCAATTGTAAGCCCTTACCACTGAATGCCCTGCTGAGCCTTGGAGACTCACCAATGTGAATTACTAATGAATTCAAAAACAGGCCCCTTGGGCTCTGCTCCATATGTCTTGCTCAGCTGTCCTTTTGCTATCTGGGATGTAGTGGCACATAGGAGGCTTTGGTGTCACCAACACAGATGTTTTCTATCAGGGATGCCCTGAGCTACCACCATCTGAAAGAAACACTTTCCTCACAATCGCTTGTTCTCAAAAGATAAGAAACAAAGAATATCACAAAGAGGGCTTGGCAAGTCCTGAGGATGCAGCTGCACACAGACACCAAGGGACCAGAACCCTCCCTGGGAACCCCACAGTGCAATCAGAGTGAAGGCCTGCTCAGCTCAGAGTGGCTGGATCCTTCACACCCACATCCAAGGTCCTCCTTCACATTGCCCATTGGACCAGCAGTTACTAAGTATGACACGATTATCCCTGGGAATATGAACTCCTTTCAAAGGAAACCCCAGCCAACAGGTGTGGGAAGGCAGGAGAGTCAAACTCCCCAATCTCTGATAACTTCACTTCAAGGAGCCTCATGGGTGAGTTCTCTTTTCTAGATGAGATGCAGGTTAGTTAACATGCTCCTGCTTTCCCTGGGCCAGTTTCCCTCCTAAAATAACTGTCCAGAGCTGGGCTCATTCCCCAGGACATGCTGCAGTTCATAGCATGGTCAATGCAGAAGTAGGCAAGATTTTTCTGCAGCCTCCACCATTCTCCTCGTTGACCCCCAAGCAAATGAGGCTAGCAGGAGGAGAAAGTCTCAGAGCTGCATGACAGGGGGCTTCAGGCCTCCAACTTGAGCTCCCAGAGAACCCTTACCTTCAGAGTTTAAAAGATTTGTAGGCAGGTTAATGATGATTTCACAGTTTTCTCCAAGAACAACTGTCAAGAATCTGTGTTACCTGATAGTACACCACGGTGATTTCCCCAGTCTAAAGCAGGAATATACAGCTACAAGTTAACACAAAGTCCCTGGAAGCAAATACGAAGATGTCATTTTTTTTTTTTTCTTGAGCAGAATCTCACTCCCCAGACTAAGCGTTTGTGAATCTTAGTGTGCAGGCATAGGAAACATGGTCCCTCGCCTCCATGATATTTCAAACACCCTAAGATTATGGAATCCTGGGAGGGAGGGACCGTCTCACCCCTTAGCTTATCTCTAGGGTCCACTAATCTGCTCATCAAATGACCAGCAGCTCTGCCATGCATGCCCTCCACTTCCATATTTTTAGCAGTTTTCAAAAATGTACTTGACCGACTTGTTTTCAGTGGAACTGTTCATCTCCTGAGTCAAGGTTGTCCCGCAGCCTGAATCTTTCACTCCTGTCAGTCTCCTCAAGCCTGCATGACCCCTTCCTCCTCCAACAGCACAAAGCCACATTAAAATGCTTCAGACTCATGCCCATCAATCCTTAATGGCCAGAATCAAAGACTCCTTTCTCCACAGAAGACTCGTAATAGCCTCTGGCTTCAATATAATTTCCACACATTGGAAACATTAATGGGGGAGTTGGGTTCGATGTGATTAAAATAATCTGGTTTACATGACTTGGTATTGAGGTGATTATGAAGTAATTCAATTAATGAGGAGTAAGATAGGATGCAGGTGAAAGGGCTTAGCAGAGGTGATGTGTTAGAGTAGACTTTGTTTCTGGTACCAGTCTGTGGAACAGACGTGAACTCAGCAGCCTCTGGTTTCCAAGGCAGTCTAGGGGATATCCTTCCCATTGATAATTATCAGTGCATGAGATGTTTAGTTTGCAATAGTCATGGCTACCAAAGGAGGAGTAGGGAATGGGAGGGGAGAGTCTTACGAGGATTCAGAAAACAGTAGCCAGCGCAAATGGTGTTTAATGTTCCTAATGGATATCTGATTATCTTGATACTGAATTTACTAGTAAACCAAAAGATTTTAAATATCTGATACTGGTAAGAAAACCATTACCCATGAGCATTTAGTTACTCTTCTAGTTCATTATGTGGCAATGCGATTCATGGCTGATGAGACCCTGCCCTCTTCTGACAGTTCACTGACATCTCATCGACAGGTCATCCTGTAAAATTTCTGCCTGGGCATTTGCAGGAAGATGGGGTCAGAGCCACCAGCATTTCCACAGGCCTCTGGACTTTATTTTGGATGCTACAGCTTGGGTCAGGAGTGTCTCTCAAAGGCTTGTATGTAGCAGGCTTAGTCCTCAGCCCTTGGTGTTACTGGGAGATGGTGGGCTATCAGAAGAGAATTAGGTCATTGGAGTGCATAAATTTGGAGGGATATTGAGGCCTGGCTCTTTCTTCTCTGGCTTTTTCTTGCTAGCTACTATGAAGTGATCATTTCGGCTCGACCATGCACCCAATGTCTGGATGTTCTCCCTCACTATAGGTGCCAAACCAATGGAGACTGTGCACTGAGACCTCAGAAGCTGTGTGTCAAAACAAAACATCCCCTGTGTGTGTGTGTGTGTGTGTGTGTGTGTGTGTGTGTGTGTGTGTAACTTCAGGTGTTATTTCTTAGATACTACTCACTTTGTTTTTGACACAGGGACACTGATTAGGTGGGCTGGCTGGTCAGCAAGCCCCAGGGAACATCCTCTCTCTGCTTCCCCAGTGCTGGGATTACAAGTCCATGTCACCATCACCGAGTCTAGGTTTGTAATGTGGGTTTTAGGGTCAAACACAGGACTTCCTGCTTGCAAGACAAGTGCTTTACTGAGTTATCTCCCTGCCCTTCTTTACTTTTCTGGTGTTTTATTACAGCAAGGGAAAGCTCGCTTTCTGGGTGCTGTGTGTGGTAACTATCCTAAGACTAGAGGAAGGTGAACTGCAGTGTCTCTCAAACTAGATAGTGAATTAGCCAATCACTGGAGAGGCTTTCAAAATGCCAAATGCATGGGGCATGCTCTCTTCTTAACAATTACCTGGGATTCTCTGTCATTGGAACTCAGTTCTACATTTGCAACCCCATTGTGCTTCAGATTGACAACCCTAAGAGAAATGGCTTACAACACTGGCTGGATGTCACTGTCCTTGCAGTAACTAGAACATGGCCTTAAATAGTACAAATTTCCCATCCTGTTCCATCAAAGCAGTTGGTCAACCAAGAGCTTGAACCAGCCTATCTCTGGCTGCTGTTCTAGGAAGGCTTGCTCAGTTCTTCCTAACTCAGTTTCCACTCTACCAACCAGCCTGGTATCTCTGAACCTGCTCTGTGTCCCAAGTCATGCTGGCTTGGAAGAGGACTAAATTTTACAGAGGCAAGAAGTATGGTTTGGCTTGCTGAATGCCCAGTGACAAGGATAGTAGGTGCTTCACAGAATGTGCCAGGAGAAGAGAAATGAACCAGGGTCCATGTGAAGAGACCTGTCATGTGAACTTTGAGGAGAAAGAAGTCACAACACTTTGCTACTAAACTGTTGAGAATCAAACCGTTGGCCAAATGATCCCAGAGGAGCAAGGTAGATTGACAGACATGACAAAGTGCTGGGACATGAGTATCCTGTCATGGAGAATGGGTGTGAAGGTGCAGGGCTGAGGATTTTTAGACATCATGCACACAATTGTGAACACTTTTACAGAGTTGGCCTTGTCTTGGGAGGAAAGCCCTTTTGGTGTGGTCATGAGTATTAGTCTGTGGGCACCAGAGAGAACACAAGATGTAATTCTATTTGTATGAAATCCTAGACAATACAAGCTAACATGTAGTAACAGAAAGCAGAGGTGTGGGTACTTGAGGGTGGGTCAGGGGGAGAGATAAGCAGGGAGCCCAAGGAAATCTGGGGTGTAGGATGTGCTCCTGGTCTTGATTGTGGAGATGGCTGTGTGGTCATACACATCAGAGCTCATCAAATGCATACTTCCAATCTAGGAGGCTTAGTATAAGACAACCACACCCCAGTAAACCAGAAAGTAAAATGCACCCCTTTGCACTCACTGAGGTGTGTGTGTGTGTGTGTGTGTGTGTGTGTGTGTGTGTGTGTGTGTGTGCACGCGCGCGCGAGTCTTCTATGCTTAGCTTTCTTGCTTCCCAGTTGGGATGGCTTTGGGCAAGTCTTAAAAAGAGCTCTGTGCCTCAGTTTCTTCATCTGTGGGAATAATAATCATCTGCTTGCCTCATCATAGTTCAGCAAATGAATATGGTGAGATATGAGCACACAAGTCCTTCCTGTAGCATCCAGCACATGTTCTCTCCCCAGTGATGGTGGAACCTGTCATGGTGGTCTGTGGATAGGCTGGAGTGCGTCTGTACACAGGAGTACAGAATGTGAATCTGTGTGTCTGTGTATACCAGCCAGGGATTGAGGAACTGTGGATTCAGGCTGGGTGTGCATCCTGAGTTCAGCCATGAATCCTCCCTCATCCCCAGCATCCATACAGCCTCCTCCTCTGCCCTGGCAGATGGCATGGCTATTGATTTTTTTTTAACAGTTACTAAACTGCTGCATTTACTGACTCATTCAGTCTTTTATCATATCCAATAACACAGTGCATTTTGGAAATCATATCGCCTCGGTTCCTCCATGGCTTCTGCAAATCAAATTTATTCTACCATTGAAAATGTCAAAAGGATTCAGCTGCAGGAAATCTGCACTGTTCTGGGGAGGCAGGACCCCAGAGCTGCCTCTAGGGCTGCATGAAGGAGACTGGAGCTGCTCTTGTGAGTTGAGGAAGGCAGGGTGTCGCTGGGGAGGGTGCAGAGTTTGCAGCTCTTGAAGATGGACACATGTGAGAGCAGGGGTCAGCAGAGCTAAATGAAGCAATCACAGGCCTGTTTACATACCAACAGCAAAATGGACTCAGCAGCTGGGCATGGTGTCACATATCTTTAATCCCAGAAACTGGGAGGCAGAGGCAGGAGGATCTATATGAACCCCAGGCCAACCTGGTCTAGTGAGTTCTAAGGCAGTCAGGGTTGTGTAGAAGGGCTCTGTCTGAAAATAAAATTGGACCCAGCATGTTGTATTTACAATATATTTATGTACACACATATGTATATGTATATATTTAACAATGATAATCAAAGAAAAAGAGGCTATCAACTTGATGGGGGAGAGGAGGGATTAGAGGGAGTGTAGCTGGGAGGAGCTAGAGGCAGGAAAGGGAGGGGGAAATGATGCAATTCTATTTCAATTAAAATATCTTTTTAAAAAAAAATTTTTTTTAAAGAAGGTTGAGAGATCTGGAGAGATGGCTCAGTGATTAAGAGAGTGTACTGCTGTTGCAGAGGATTTGAGTTTAGTTTCCACACCTGCATCAGGTGACTCACAACTGCCTGTAACTCCAGCTTCAGGGCATCTGACTCCCTCTTCTGGCCTCCTGGACACTTGTATTTCATGTGCACAAACCCACACAGGCATCCACGTAATTAAAAAATAAAAAAAACGTTGAAAATAAAATGAAGTTGAGGCTTGACCTAGAGCAGGTCTTTGTTAGGGTGTAAGAACCAGTGCCAGACTGGCTCAAGAATGTAGAGGGCATTCTGTACACTCATTCCCAGGAGTCCTCTCTCCGGACATGTATTCACAGGAGTCTTACAGAGCTGACTCAAGGGCAGAGCACCCCACTGAGATGCTCAGAAGACCAGAATTGGTACCCACAAAGCCACCCTAGAAGGAGGACAGGCTTCTCCTGCTGTTTGTTCTTGCACTGCCCCC